>NC_141990.1:240598801-240678801 GCF_049901715.1 Pseudonaja textilis
CTGAATACCCAAAGCACAAAGACTGGCCATTAGTGGATTGCACAGGGTCAGCTAAAAGTTATGACTTGCCTTCAGCAGTGACTTCTTCTGCATGACCTTTCAATAGCAATTGTAGAATTGACTGGTGAGAAAAGGATTGCTTTCTTGTTTTTTATTTATATTGTTAAACTCCCCTTGAAATCCCTTAAATTAAAGATGACCCTGAAATCCCTTAATCCAGGATAGAATTTGGGGGAGGGGGTGACTGGATTGAGCTGAGCATTTACTGGCCTGATGTCCTTCCTGACACCACCTAGACTCACAGCTTTGCTTTGCACCCTAGGAGAGAAACATCTGCCACTACCTAGGACTGAACTCTCAACCTTCCAAATGGGAGGCAAACCTGTTCACCACTAGGCCATGTTAACTTGCCTTTGAGTTCTTGTTCAGACAGCCTGCCTGATGTCCTTTTGTACTTACTGTCTACCCAGGGAACTCTTATTATACTGTGAAATCGAATTTGGGACCAGAGGTTTACTCTTATTATACTAACCAAAGCTGATCAAAGAGGTTTCTAGCTGTTGCCTCAGTCTGGAAAACTAGAGATCTGGATTTAAAAGCGCCCACAAGCTGCATTCCTACACCCAGGAGAGTTTAAAGAGAAAAGTAAGCACTAATAATCACCTCGAATTCTGGCCTTTCGCAATGTAGCACGAAACATTTAATATTCTTTAAAACTATATGTAGTGTGTACATTATTCACGGATGTTTCAGGGGAAAATAACAACAACACTGCAATATACTCACTCCACCCACATCCAAGGTCCCAAATAGCTTTTATTCTTCCCAGTCATTTGTTTGAATCTTCCCCGTCCTGGAATATCTACACTCACTTGCCCTTCCACAATTTGTAAAACTATTGAGAAAGTTATGCATTAGATGCATATTGAATTTTTCTGTTCAAAACTCTGTGCTAGAGATTGGATTAAGAAACAGTTCACTGAAATGTTGCCCGACTCATTTGTTTTTACTTGAAATGTTTTACTGTATACTTTATACCTGACATTAAGCAAGTGTCTCAGCCAAAGAAAAATAAATCATAAAAGGAATAAATAAAATAGGCAGAAATCACTGCATAATCCAGAGTTCTCCATGTTCTATTTCCTTTGTCCTATGATCAGGTTGGAAAAAAATATTGGAAGAAAAAGAGAGAGAGGCATTTAGAATTGGTTAACACCCAGGAAATAAATTTCAGCTGTGATACCAAAAGGGAGGGTTTTAAAAAATGGAACAGCTGCTACATCTACCAAAAGAATGAACCATTTATAGGAGCAATTGAGCAGAAGGAAAGAATGAAGCTTTTGTCTAAAGCCAAGAGGGGGCAAACTATTAAGATGAATTCAATCTGTTCAATTAATAATGGCACAATGTCCGTGATCACACAATGACAAGCCCGTGTCATTGGATGTAGCAGGATTTGTGTCTGCTGGGAGGAGGGGATTTAATTTTTGTGGAAAAGCAACACTGAAAGAGCTTATTCCATTAAAAACAGGAACTATAGAAAGTAAAAAAAAAATGTACCATGGACTTGGTAAAATAGACAACATCTGCTTATAACTAGTTCTACATTCTACATTATTAAACACAGAGAGAGATTTCCTCACAATTATGTCTGATTGTGAAAAGACCTAGAATATATTAAAACTTATTCCCATGCTTGTTTAGTATGCCCTGTAGGTTGGAAGAGGGCCCTAACTCTTAGCTCTCTTGCGGCTGAATAGGAAAGGAGAAGCAAGAGAAACAGTGTTCCTATTGAAAACAATTGGTGGGGGGGGGGAGGATCATCTTCATCTAAACAAAACAACCACTTTATTATTACACTGACTTTTCTTTCTTTCTTTTTTCTTTCTTTCTTTCTTTCTTGTATTAAGGAGAACTTGCCTCATGAGGCAAAAGAACACAACTTAAAATTTCAACCTTTTCCCAGACACATGATTTCAGCTGCTTCTGGATCTCAAGTTATAAGGCAACAGATGGGAAGCAGCTAGTATGTATTTAAAAGGTCTCGGGTATTATATTAATAGATTAAGACAGCCACACTCTAGGGGAGGAAATCCAAGACACCCCATTTCAAGGAAAATTGGAGCACTGTACAATTAGACCAACATTGTACAATTTGGAACCGATTTTTTTCCCTTTTTGTTTTAGATTTTGTGTTTGCCCCACACTCCCATCAATAGATCACTTTCTAAAATGCTTTCTACTGAATGCTATGCTGCTTCATTTGAATAAAGCAAGTAATCCTGAGAAAATGTCATCATTAGTGAATTAATCATATTTTTGTTGGTAAAATGCATCTGTCTTGACATCTAGGATAGCATTTTCCAATTTCAGCAACAGCCTTGCAAATGGTATTCAAGTTCCCAAATTCTTCAGCCACCCTGGTTATTGCTGGGAGTTGGAGTCCATATTTGTGGATGTTGCCCAGTTTGGGAAACATTGATTTGGGCAACATGAGAATGAGGTAAATGGGAGCAACTAATGAAACCAAGGTACCCTTTTTGTATATGACATGATATTGCATTCATGTATGAAAAGGGTAGAACACAAAAAAGGTACAAAATCCTCCACAAAATTCTCATTACCGTTGAGAAGGGGAGAATTTGTCCTCTGTTCTATATTTTTTTATGTACTATGAGCAATCCCTCATTTTGGAGGTTGATTGTAGTGACTCCTGCCTTAATTATCCCTGTCTTAAATATATCCCAACATGGATGTTTAACATATAAACTTATACTTTTAACAAAAAACTGCGGGATATTTTTCTTACAATTTTCCCTGTATATATCTTTCCTTAGGGAAAAGGCCTCAGGAAAACCAGGTTGCTTTTGGCACCATGAGGCCCCCAAATTTATAATGTACTTTTGGAGTGCTGCAAAATGTGCTGTTTTTCTTAATTGGGTAGCTGAACCATTTGGCACTGGAAACCATTCGTGAGGTCACCAGTTTCATGTACCGAATTTTAATCTTGTTTAGTTTCATTTCATCTCTTTTATTGTCCTCTTTCCACTAGCTATTAAAATCCAAAGCTAAAATCATCTTCATTGCAGCCACTATGGAATCTCTCTCTCTCTGTGTGTGTGTGTGTGTGTGTGTGTGTGCATGTTAGTCCACCCAATATAAAAGATGACAGGTAATAATATAATATATGGTAGTAGGAGAAATGCTGACAGACATTGTGTTACTTTGCTTCAATTAGGCTCTAATTACTTCTTCTCTTCAATTAGAAAATCACATGAACCAATTATGCCAGATAATGTGTGCTTATCCTATTCAAGCTGCACAATGGGTAAGGTCTATTCACATTGATTATCTTCAATTTATGCTTTTAGCTCCCACCCCCACCCTTTCTGTCTGCATGGCCCATTACAATTTTAAAGTGGAAGCTCTTAAGCAGTTCACAGTATTATGATACAATTCATAACAGTTGTTGTGTTTTGATGGAATAATAATGTTGGATGCCTGGGATAAGAAGGGGACATTTGAGGAAATGGGGGAGAAACCCACTTTTCAGATACAAGCATCTTTGAGATTTATTGAGCAAATGATGCCATTTGGAGTCCAAGCAGCTCGTTCAGGGGATCCGTTGCCCAGGGCAAAGGACAAGATCAGCCAGACTGAAGAATCGGTCTTCCTCAGGGGAATCACCCAAGATGCAACTGGGCCATCTTACTGGAAATGTTGACCTTTCTCTCACCATTAGAGTGAAGGGGATCTTAAAAGGGGAGGGAAGGCTAGCAGTTAAGCCAAAATCTTGAAAGCTAAAGCCATCTGGAGAAAGGTTTCTGCAAAGCAGAGGTTCTTCCGTCACTCTGAACAAATCTTGAGAGCTCTGTGTTCTGGTGATGTGCGGAAGAATTGATTTATTCCTGGCTCAGCTACCATGCAGTTGAAACCACAGTGACACTTGTTGATTTAAGATTCTGTCAATTTATTTCTCATTAGGAAAAAAGGAACTTTGCCTCAATCTGGAATGTCCAACTTTTCCTTAACCTAAGGGTCTCCAACCTTGGCAACTTTAAGTCTTGTGGACCTCAACTTCCAAACTTCCCCCGACAGCATGTCACAAGATTGGGAGCTGGGGGGGATTGCAATATCTGAGGTGTTGCCATAAAGAAGAAGGGGGTCCATCTATTCTCCAAAGCACCTGAAGGCAGGACAAGAAGCAATGGATGGAAACTAATCAAGGAGACAACCAACCTAGAACTAAAGATGACTTTCCTGACAGAAAAATTAATCAGTGGAATGACTTGCCTCCAGAAATTGTAGGTGCTTCAACATTGTAGACTTTTAAGAAGAGCTTGGGCAACCATTGGTCTGATATGTTATAAGCTTTCCTGCCCAAGCAGGGAATTGGATTAGAAGACCTCCAAAGTCCCTTTCAATTCTGTTACTCTTGTCATTCTGTTAAGCCTGAGGTTGGCAAAGTTGGACACCCCTGTGTTTAATGCTTATTCTCATTTTGGACAGTTTTGTACTTCCTCTTCAAAGAGCCCATTAAAACTAAACAATGTGTTTAGTCAGTATAGGCTATGTGCAAAGCATCATGCCCACATATTGTTTTTCTTTCCTTTTTCTCCCTTTTGTAAAGAGGGCATTTGTTGTTGCTGCTGTTGTTACAGAACATGGAGTGGCTTGTGCCAGCACTATGGCAACTATCCTTTCTGAGGCAATACTAGTAAAGACCATTGTAGAATATCTTCAAATGATTCCTGAGATTGTAGGAATGAAAATGGAATTGGGGGCTCTCTAACCTCTCAAAGGGGAGAACTCTGGCCTTAGATGTTAAATGTTATTGTTTTTTTTCCACAGTATCTTCTCTTTAAAGGATCCATTCACAGGTGATGGAGAGAGTATAGCAGTAACCCTGAGCATCAGCTGCCAGTAAACAAAAACAATCCTGGCAGAGATAACCTGATCTAAGACTGCTCTGAAGCTTTCCATTCTCACTTACTGCCTCTGGTGCCACCTTCACCCATTTCTATGATAGTAAGCTTTAAAGGGTTTGGTTAAGAGCATGCAATTAAGCAAGAAGGTGTGTAAGACTATTCCCATAAGGTTCTGTGACTCCAGGGGTCTAACTTTATAAAACCTAAACATTCTTTTCTAGGTCCCAGAAGAAGAGAATCAGCTGACTATATTAATATATAGCAAGTGTACTTTATGGAACTTACTTATTTCCTGGAGAGGAAAGAAGTAGGTCCTAATGCAAACCACGCCCTTCAGAACAGGGGAAAGTTCTACTCCATAGTACATTCTCCTAGAAATTCCTCTGCGCATGCAAAGTAGGATTCTGTAAACATATAATAGGCCTTTGTGCTAACATTATTTGGTTTTTAACCAAAAATGGGGAGAGAATATAATTCTTTAATGACAGGCCAAACTCTTGGAGAGAAATCATTAGCTCAACGAAACAAGCTTTTGCTGTATGCACTTGCATAAGTTTTTTTAAAAAACATTGGTTTTCTAGTTTGGATCAAACATCTTTATCATTTCAGGCTGATGCTCTCTCATAAGACCTAATTATTTTCTTGGTTTGTGCTATGTGCATTTCAGTGAAGTAACTTTCTATCTGGCAATCAGCTGTGGCTTGAACTGCAACACATAATTTTTCAAAGGACAGTAGTGTTTTATCAACAAATAAGCATCAACATTACAGACCAGAATATAATAGTTGCTAGGATCTCCAGGCTGTCTGCATCAAAGAATCTGCCAATTTCTAAAACCAAAAACATGCTTGTCCTATCCCTTCTGTGGCTCTTCTTTCTCTTCCCTACATACCTTCTGTAGACCATTGTGTGTAACTAATATTTTATGCCCAGCATATCTGCGCCTGCATCTAAAAGTCCTGAATTTTCAGAGAGATTCATCAGGAAGATAAAGTTGGAGTAGGGGAATAGTTATTTTGTTCATCACACCTAGAATAGGGCCCTCCAAGGTAAGTTCACTCTGAAATAATCAGATGGACTGCTAGCTTTCATTTTACGTGTGAGCCCATTTTCTATGTAGTTGCAGAAAACTGTTAGTGCTTTGTTTGAAGAGATCCTAATTTTGTATTTCCACATCACATCTAATTTGAAGACAAAATACCTGCAAGGAACAAAAATCACTCTCTCATATCTAAGAATTCTTTTTAAAAAACGTGTAAAACTCATTAAACTGACCTTGCTTGTTACAGTTGAAAATGCTTTCTTCTAACTACATACATTTGTTGAAAGCCTAAAAAGCTTTCTAATACCTGACTACAGAATTGCTACTGCAAGCCTACAATAAAACGAATGGAGAATGTATATTTTCCAAGACGGTGGGACTAAAATTTGAAGAATATGTGCAATTACTGTAATTATACTTCCAGCCATTGCCACCTGCAATCATTCAACTTTGTACCCAAATTAAGCCCCCAAACTGTTAGTATTTCTATGCCTACAGATATTTTTTTCAGCACATATTTGTAGCATAGTATTGGCAGAAGGAAGGTTAAGAGTTTAAATTGATGGAGTCAGTTTATATGAATAAAATCACGCCTGTATAGACAGGACATTGTAGAAATGAATTCTAGACCTTTAGAAATTCATATCTTCCTTCAATTTTCATTGTTTTGTTAATTCCCATTTCCAAATTTCACCTGTGGTCTGCCTTCTTTATAAAATAAAGTGGTGATATGAATGACTTATCTGGAGACTTTGGAATTGCATTCACACATGCTAGCCTCTTGATGTTACCTTCATGGATGCTCATACTTCATCATTCATTCTATCTTGAGATTATGAATGTTACTATCTCTTAAGCTACTGCAAGAAGAAAGTGTTTTTCAAATACATAACTGTAAGTTAGGAAGTCATTGGATCACAAATGCTTCAGATTTCCAAAGTTCCACTTTGAAAAAAATAAATCCTCTACTGAATAGTTGGTTTCCAGACTGATAAAAGTTAAGGAGGCAATTGTGTAAGCCAATAACACAGGGGCTTCCATTTTCTATGAAGAGGTCTGCCTATTCACCAGTTTATAGAAAACTGGTTAGAAGAAAAAGTCTCCACTTCAATGTATTTTGAGGATATACAGTATTAGTTTTAGAAGAGAAATAGTTCATTTGTCAGACCAAAATTGTTGTAACACTATCACTTACAGGAATTGGGATTGTACTAATTTATATATGGGACTGGAGGATAAACATACAAAGAATAGTTGCAAGAATTGAGTATGTTTAGTTTAATTAAAAGAAGGATTAGGGGTGATACGACAACAGTGTTCGATTATCTAAGGGGCTACTACAAAGAAAGGGAGTCAAGCTATTCTCCAAAGCACCTGAAGGCAGGACAAGAAGCAATGGACTAATCAAGAAGAGAACTAACCTTCCTGACAATTAAAACAATTAATTAGTGGAACAACTTGCCTCTGGAAGTTGTGGGTGCTCCAATACTGGAGGTTTTTAAGTGATGCTATAGAGTTTCCTGTTTGAGCAAGCAGTTGGACTAGAAAACCCCCAAGTCCCTTCCAACTCTGTTATTCTGTTATTATATTACACAGTATGTAAGGCTCCTCTGTTAGAACTTGGCAGAAGTTGCCTAGACATTTGACATAGCATGGGTAGATAAGAACCCTTGTTACATAGAATATTGCTGTTTTAAGCCTTTGATTGCTCTTTATCACTAGGAGAATAGGTGCAGTTCCTTTAGACATATATCATTGCAATATAAATCTGATACTCTTCCCAAGCTTTTCTTCCTTTGCAGTTCTCAGGCCATCAATTGCTGACTCTAGTGTTCTTCCTCTGAGAAACACAGACTTGCCAAATGCACAGCCTACCTTTCCCCAACCTGGTGTTCTCAAGAAGTATTGGACTATTACTCTTATAAATCCAATCAACTTGGCAAACATTGTTTTGAAAACTTTGATGAGGTAATAAATTGGTTAATAGGGTTTCATCCCTTCCCTCCTATGGTATCTGAGAGAATTTTGTTGGGTTTCTGGAATTTGGGGAATGATCGAGTTTTTTTCTCTACATGCACCTGTTCTGGTTCTGAGATAGAGAAAGTTTAATTGTAGTATTTAAAAGGCATAGGGAACTCGACAAGGGTGTTTAGCCTCATTTGGGCAACCCAATGGTTTGAGAAAAGTTTAGCTAGTATAAACTCTACATCAGTCATGATGTAGATCAGTCATTGAAAGTCAAGAAGTCCTTCCTTGATGAAATGTTAAACATGTTGTTCTCCAAACAATGAAGGCTTAGAACAATAATTTACATAAAACTTGAAAGATTTGCCTCAAATCTTCGATCCTCATGAAAACATGCATATCAAAATGTCTTTAAGATTGTGTGTGATGAGGGCAGGGAGTCTGTAAAATAATTACTAATAATTATTTTGTACCTCAAAGGTGCTTTTTCAAAAGGCAACTGGATTTTGTTTTGTGTGGAAAAACAAAGTCCAGTTGCCTTTTGAAAAAGCACCTTTTGGGACAATCATGACCTGGATGACTAAGAATCTCTATAGACAATTATTTTATATGTTTTATTATATTATATGCAAACTTCCAGAATTTGGTGCTATAGAAACTTTAAGAAAATAGAAGCATGGACTAGACTACTTATCTGCCTACAAGGAGTGGGAAGGGTATAGAACCTTCAATGTTTTTTAAAAATGTTTGAGTAAAGAGCTTGCAGCATGATTAGAATTCCTTGGTTACTTCATACACTATACAAACCATACCCTAGGTTTGAGCCTCCCTCAGATTTGTTTTAGAATCTAAATTGTGAGGATAAGGCTGGACTCTAAACAGTGTAGACTTTAATCTTTCAATGGCTCGTTCTTTTAAGAAACATTAAAGATATCAGACTGTTTTTGCTAACATGAGTACTGAGATAGACTTCAGAGTCTCTATCTAATAGAAGTGTTTATATGGATGAGAATTCTATTTGTTTTTAATGGAATAAATTTTCTGCTGCCATGTTTTGGACCAAAGTGTACATGGAAATATATCAAACATATACACCCACTTCAGTCCAAAGCTGAAAATGTATGTAAATAAAAAATGAATTGAAACAGTATTTTCTGAAATACTACTCCACCATAATTCATTCTGGAAAACAAACAAAAATGTTTCAATAGCTGTGATAGTACTGTAAGATAATTTATAATTTTAATTATCACACAAACAGCATTAATAGAATTACAATTTATATAATGGCTTACTTTCACTTAGGGTTATCAAGATTTATTTTGGAAACCTTTTTCTTATTAAAATGAACTGTGAATTGCTTTTATAAGTCAAATGGGGAAAATGTGCAACAAACTCTTTAATAGCTAAAAGCTCTCAAAAACTTCCCTTGTTCTAGAATCTCAAAACAGGCTTTCTCCAATTGGTCAGTAGACCCCAGTATTTTCCAATGCCAGTCCAGTAGGTCCATTAGACGGCAAAATGAAGCAATGACCCAATAGCAGATGCCAAGAAGAGGGAACAGCAGCAAAAGGTCAAACTATAAGCTGGCTTTCTGTCCATAAATATGGTGGAAGACACTCCTACAGTATTGCAGATAACTGAGAGATGGTAGCAAAGAGATAAAGAACCCTCTGAGTCTAAGCCTTTTCCATCATCTAGTGGTCATATGTAGTTTGCAGTCCATGTATGAAATACCAAAGTTTTGCTTTAGCTGAAAGTAGAGTTGGAGAATATTCTGAAGTCAATCAAAGCAGAGGTAGTTTTCAACTTAATAAAGAACCAACACAATGTGACCAAGAATGGATATGATTAAAGAATTTAAACTAGCCCTAAGAGCAATGGACTTCTCAGAAAGCTAGTCTGAAACTACATTGCTAGTCTGATATATGTTTTCATGGTCAACATAGAGAGGAAATTGCCTAGTATTTTTTTTCTGTTAGATTTTTTTGTGGCCAATTTCATTCATGGCATGTATTCTATTAAATATCTGGCTATACTTTGAGTTACCTGTGAGGAGGGAGTGGATATAAGACATTCCCTTTCAGTCATGATTTTAACACTTGCTTTACCATTGTGGTGGTCTTCAAAAATTTTAGTAACGGGTTCTCTGCCCAGTTGCTGGGTGGGCGTGTCCATGGTAGTCAAGGTCTAGTCAGCCTCCTGCACCATGGCAGAGGGCCATTTTTGCCCTCCCCAGACTCCGGAGGCTTTTCTCGAGCCTCCAGGAGGCGAAAACAGTCTCCCCGGGCTCCAGAGACTCTCTGGAAGCCAGAAACAGGCCCTTTTCCAGCCTTCCCGCACTTTCGGGAGGCCTGTTTTTCACCCTTCCCAAGCCTCCGCATGCGCCCTGCACTTACCTGCATCTAAAATGGGCCACATTAGGACTCCTAGGAGGTGGGCAGGCCCAGCCAGGAGTGGGATTGGGGGTTCTCCAAACTTCACAGAATCTTAGCTAGGGGCTCTCCCAAATCCCTGCGAATCCCCAGCAGCCTACGCCTGATTACCATAGCAATGTGGAAAAGAAAATTGCAGGCAGAAATGTAAATGGAAGGGAATCAAGCTGTGGTATCCCCCAAAGTGGACTCTCAATAGAAAACTGATCTGTATTCTAGTAGAATAGCTGGTAGCTATTCTTTTATTGTAGTGCATGTGTCTCGGTGTGTAGTCATGCTGGCCACATGACGTCTTTCAACAATGCTGGCTCCCTTGGCTAGGAAATGGAGCTGACTACTATCCCCTAGTCAAACACAACTAGATGGGGGAAACCTTTATTTTTTACCTTTTTATTCTTTTATTGAGAACCAGTTTGGTTTAGTAGTTCAGTTGCTTGACTTGGTTCAGGGAAATCAGGGTAATATTCCTGCCTTTGGCACAGAAACCAGTAGGTTATTTGGGGCTCATCACACTCAAGAGTTCTGGAAAGAAGGCATTGACAAACCTGTTTAGAAATATGACTTTATGCATCCATGTAATCAACAAGAGTCAAGACTAAATTATCTGCCCACCCCAAAAAATCCCCCACTCCACTTATAATATCATGGATAGTTTGACCATGAAAGGTCCAGGAAAAGTCTATATGTTTTCAAAATTGCAGCTGGTATTGGGCTGTCCCCAAATACTTTATAATTCTTGATTCTATAGTTTCGACCTATCTAGTTGTTTCTGGTTTCCCCAGCAGTTTCTAACATAAAATATAAGATCAGTAGGAGTGAGGAAAGTATGTGTTGTTAAAAAGACTCCATGTACAGTATGCATGCTTTTTTTTCCTCCAGGTGTTTTTGTTCTTGATAATGGTACCAAGAGAAATTTGTACATTCTAACATCAACAAACATTCACATAAATGTCAGAAAGGAGAACAAAACCACAAAGGAAATTTTACATTATGGATGGTTTTTTATTTTATTTTAAAGAGAACAATTCTACAGAAGGACAAGAGTTTTAAAAACATTTCTTAACAGAAGCTGTATGCTCATACATACCCTTCAAATTAGTTTTAGCTGATATATGTCAAAGACTGAAGTAAATCAGAACTGGATTTTCCCTTTTTTTTTTTTTTTTGGTGAAGAAAGGCCAATGGCCCACTCACCTAATGAAAAAATAAGATTTGAGAGAACTTTCTTTTGACAGTTATATCTGTGATGAATTCTCTGCATTAGTACAAGTCACTGTGATGTTGAAATGATGGTATAATTCCTAGGTTTACCTTGACAACTTTTTACTGGGAATTAATCATAAATCAGCAGGCAATTTGACAGAATTTAAAAACGGTTTCTTGCTTTCTGGATTCATATGTGATTAATTATATTCACTGTTAGCACTACTTAGAACAACTTAGTTCCTGATCTGTGGCACATGTTCCTTAAATCTTTTTAAATGTTTTAATATGTTCTAAATCTTTTACACTAAAATTTGAAGTGCTACAGCTTCCGACGTGAATTGTAATAAAATGAGTTCCTAGCTTTCTTTTTCCTGCCATATATTTAAATTGAAAATATGTCCTTTATTTTTTGATCACTTAGGCAGGATAGGAAACGAACCCTTACATCAAGCTAATTTGTATTTAAATAGCCAAAATTCAGATTGCAAATTAACAAACTAATTTGACTCATTGGCATACCTTTAATGATAGAATGGATGAGCTGCTTGTCTAAAAATGAATGAGGTGCGGCCATTTAACTGTGTACACAGCAGGGTGTTAAGTTAATTCTAAGGAATAAACTCAGTGACTTTTGACTGGTTAGATGAAAGCAAGTTGATCTAGATGAGCAACTTTGGTTCTCCTGACAACTGTGACAACACCTAACTAGAGACTTCTTGACTATAACCATCTATCTGCTGGCCTCCACCCATCAAAATAACTGCAATGCGTTGAATGTGGTATTGCTTTTGAGGACATTTGGAAGCCAAACAATACAGACTGCTTGCTGGAACCAACTATTTTCAATGTATGACTCAAAGAGTGGGTGAGCAATATAAGCACTTTTTCAGATTGCATGTCCTCTGAATTGTTATCTTAACATACAAAAAAGAAGTGAGACTCAATTTGTTAAGATCATGATTGTAAGGGCCACAGATGTTCTTCTGTTGCTTTTATCTGATGCATTGTCTTGTTCTTTTTCCATTAATATTCACTGTAAAACCTCCACGAGTCTTATGAGAAAGGTCTCTCCATCAATGCAATCCATTTTCTTAACAAGATCCCTATTTGCCTTTGCACTTTGGAATTTTTCTGATTTGCTCGCAATAATACATAGACAAAAATAGAAAGTACAGTAAGAATATAATTATTAAAAAATAAAGAACAAAATAGCACTCTATCCAACAGCAACCAAGCATATGGGAGATTGGTCCCAACCATTCTATCCCAAGGCCTAGGAGAATAATTAGGTTTTTTTTTAAAGACCTTCTGGAATGCCATCAGAGTGGAATCCATACAAATCTCTGGGAAACCTCATTCCAGAGGGCAGGTGCCATAAGAGAGAAGGCATTCATCCTTGGTTCTGAAAGATGGCATTATCTCATTGGAAGGATCTGAAGCCATTATAAGCCAACTCTTGTTGGCTTGTAATGGCTGGGCAGACACCACAGGAAATAGGTAGTCCTTCAGATTACCTCTTTGTTACTGTAAACCACCCAGAGTCACTTGGATGAGGATGGACAATGTAGAATTTCAATCAATAAATAAAAACCAGGCCCCATGCTATGTAGAACTTTAGAGGTCATACACAGCACCTTGAATCATACTCGGAGACAAACGTGTAACCAGGACATGTTTATGTTTGTGCATGAAAATTGGCAAAGATGTACCTGAATATAAAAATGGGGACTGAACACTAAAGCAAATACAAAAATTTCAGTTCTGGAATCTATTCTACACATAATTAAAAGGTATCTCTGCTGTTACAAAGGGTTTTCAATTCATGTGCAAAGACCACACCCTTTACCCCAACACTGTATTTCCAATGTTGAATGAGAAACTGAATTTCACCTAGCTGAAGCTACTGTAGCTGTAACCTTTCTGATTCCATGGACCCAGGGGTGGGATTCTACCAGTTCACACCTATTCGGTAGAACCGGTTGTTAACATTCTAAGCAGTTCAGAGAACCGGTTGTTAGAAGAAATTACTGGCCTAATCCTGTAAGGAAGGCAGGAAAGAAACATTCTGGGGTTGCTTACAGAAACTGCCTCTCCATTAACCCTTATTACATTCTTGGCAGGACTAGACTTCCTGTCTCAGGAACTTCTCTGGAGTTTTTTTCCCCTACTTTGCTGGTACTTTGCTTGTGTGGAGTGACCATTCAAAGTTACAATGGCACTGGAAAAAGTGACTAATGACCATTTTTCACACTTTTGCAGCATCCTCACAGTCACAAGAGGCCAGGCAAGGAGATGCATGCCTTGATGTGAGTGATATTGAGTTGGCCACACCCAGCCAATAACATGACCATCAAGCCATGCCCACCCAGTCACATGACCACCAAGCCATGCCCAATAACTAAGCCACACCCACAGAACCAGTTGTTAAAAAATTTGAATCTCACCCCTACATGGACCTAGTTGCAGAAAAGACTATAATTTCATCTGCAGGCTCCCTCTAAGTTTTCCAACTCTCTCTGATGCTAACGATGAAAATAGTGGACAGTCTCCTTGTAAGACATTCTTTAAAGTTGATTCCTTCTGACAATAACATTGGACCATTTTGCGAAGCAATATTTTATCTAGCAAGATAAAATTAGTTCCTGTCATGTCAGGATGGCTGATTTCCCTGTCCAGCTTCTTCTCAGTTTACAGATTGCAAACAGCCACAGCAACTATGATTGGCATGTTAGGTCCAACCTTCCTCAGCATCATGATTGCACTGTAGCAGTGTTGAAAATAGAGCTTTACTTCTGCTTTAATTGTTGCTGCATTTTAAATTCTCATTGGGAACTTGGGTTTGGAGAATACAAAGCAACGGCAAAATCAACAGTAAGTATGTATACATATCAATATCCATATCCTTAATATACATATACTGTACATATATATATCCATATCCATATAGATATACATATGTATATACATATATACAGGTGAAACTCGAAATATTAGAATAAGAAAAGCTGTAAGCCATAATCATCTCAATTATGACACATCACGGCTTGAACTATCTTGCTTTGCATGTAATGAGTCTATCTCATATCTTAGGTTCACCTTTTAAGTTGCATTACTGAAATAAATGAACTTTTGCACGATATTCTAATTTTTCGAGTTTCACCTGTAGTACGTGGCTTGACTAACTTTGAGCAGGAGTGGTTCCCATAGATACAGCACACTGCACAGTCTGGTCTGTGAGAGAAATCCAATAGCTCTTTTTAAATTATTATAATCTTTTATTTTTTCTCTTGTTTTTTTAACTTTTTCCTTTGGTAATTAATAGGTATAAAAATTATACACATTGACAGAGAGGAATGCACACTCACTAAGAAACAATATAAAGAAGAGTTTAGTAAGTAATCAGCTTCAAACCTCTATATAAAAATTACTTTACTATAGCAGTTCCTTTTCAATGTTATACTCAATTTCAATTGAAAAAGCTAAATAATTTGATACTTGTAATATGATTCTCATTACTCTAAACTATTTAAATAATAGAATGTACAAATATCAACGTATGGAAACAAAAACAACATACTTTTATAACAACGTAATAGAAAGGCGGGGGAGAGAAAATACTACAAATTAAGTAACAATACATTGCCCAAGTTCAGCCCTACGAAACCTAAACATTGTTTGATTTCCAACTTAGGGAGCAGAGGTGGTATTCAGCAGGTTCTGACCAGTTCAGGAGAACCAGTAGCAGAAATTTTGAGTAGTTCAGAGAACTGGCAAATACCACCTCTGACTGAATATTTTACAATATCCTTCCCCTGCCACGTCCACCAAGCCACCCCCACAGAACCGGTAGTAAAAAAAATTGAATCCCACCACTGTATAGGGAGGTAGGGAGGGGGGGAGAGGGAGAAAGGGAGAGGGAGAGGGAAAGAGAGATTTAATGATCAGGTTAGAAACTAGGAGACTGTAACTTCTAGTATTGCCTTAGCCATGAAAGCAAGCAGGATGAGTTTGGGCCAGACACTCTCTTTCCACCCAAGCCACCTAACAACATTGTTGTTGTGGGGACAATAGAAGGAGGGAAGAGTATTAGATATGTTAGCCACCTTAAGTTATCTATAAAAAAATGATAAAGGCAGAATATAAATTAATTAAATAAATTACCTTCATACTCAAGGATTTGCATTAATTTCCAATCAGTTGTTAAGGACCATTTGGACTACTAGCGCATGCCTTTAAAAATCCAGGCATATGCAATCTGTTATCATGCAAATATCTTACACCAACCTCTGTCAGTCACACTTAGAGAGGTAGAAAATATATTCAACATGCATCAGGATCTTCTATGTAGCTGTACCTAGAGCTAGACATTCTCATTTCAGAAACATTTTATAAACTGTTTTGTTTATTCTTACAAGTTGACTTTCCTCAGTTGGCTTTCTGGAAGCAGAGAGGGAGAACTTTAAAGGAGAGAGGTAAAGCATACCGCTAATTTTAGATTAGTTAATTGCATATTGATTTTCCTGATTCAGATTGGGCTTTCCCGAGTGATACTACTAGTTTCTTGATTGTGGGTGGGGTGATCAGCATTTTCATTTATTTGGAGATGGGGAGTGGTTAGCAAAACTATTTGCTATATTACAAAATAATGGAGTTGGAAGGCACTTTGGAGGTCTTTTAGTCCCATTCCCTGCTCAATCAGGAAACCTTATATCATTCCAGATAAGTGGCTATCCAGTCTCTTCTTAAAAGTCCCCAGTGATGGAGCACCCACAACTTCTGAAGGCAAGCCATTCTGCTCGTTAATTGTTCTCACAGTTAGGAAATTTCTCTTTAGTTCCAGCGTTGCTTTTCTCCTTGATGAGGAGAAGAAGTGTTTGTGAAAAAAGCTATGGGATACCTGACTGAATTAAAATAATGGCATATGGAACACTCCAGAAGGCCTGAGACTGCTTGATTCTTCTTAGTTACACTTTATGTATCCTTTCCACAATCCAGAAACTCACAGACACCAGGTATTTTGAAAAACCTCTTAACGGAAGCCACCCAGGGACCTGATTCAGGCTTATAGCACAGAGACAAGTACCAATTTAAAGTGGTAGCCAATTCCCAAAATGGCATTATCTGTGTTGTGTTAATTCTTTATTATTCAAAAGATTGCTAACGGTTCATATCTGCACAAATGTGTTCATGCTTCATTCATTCCAAGTCAATAATAATGGATTCTTACTATTGATTATACATGAGCCTTTTTGTCCCAGCAAAATGAAATTTTAATGTTGATGGTCCCTAAACTATTATTTCAGCCTAATAGCAGCGAGACTTGACAATTACCTTGGTCTGTGAATTGCAGATAGAACTAATAAGGTCATCCTTAATAACTTTTTGTTTACCTGACATTTGGTAATTTTATAGCTATTATGTATTATTTTAAAGTCAGCGGCTTGTTTTTGTGGAGGAACGTTGCCTCTCCGTGGAATCAAAATTCAGTGCCAGCAGAAGGAGGTCCTTTGGGGCTGACATAGTCTCACCTGCTGTGTGGCCCTCGCTTCTGTTACAAGACCCCCTCCATCTGCAGGCGAGAAAGGAGCACAATGAACTTCCAAAATACCAAAGAGAAGGAGAAGAAAGACCTCTTTAGATCTTCCAAAACAATTTAGGAAGGAAGGGAGGGAAGTCGGCACAAGTGGCTTTCTCTGCTTGCACCTAATCTAACGCTGGTGGCCCAAACAAATCCATTTGTTGTAGTAGACAAGAGAACCACTGAATGAAAAGTTTCCTAAATGAGTGGTGCTGCCAAGCTGACAAATGCCAGTACTCACAAGGGAAGTGTCAACTATCCAGTTGGCTAATCCAGAAAAAGGAACTCCTGGGACATTATTTTACCAAGAATATAAAACTTTACTGAATAAACCACACTGGCACAGAAGAAACGAAACCAGCTCTGGGTGTCCCACACCAAAGCAAGAATAGTTAATTCCCCCTCTTCCCTTCGGGCCACCCACAATCCAAAACATCCACCAATCACTCCTGTTCATTTTATTATGGGAAAAGCCAGCTATGCAGGACATCTGCTCGGTGTGTCCTTGGGATGCCAGCAATGTCCACGGTGCCGAGGGACGCTTGAATATAATTCTTCCTCCCTTGAATTCCATCCATCCCCCTCCCTGTTATTGCCAAGCTGCGAGCAAAATTTAGGTGAAAGTGAGAATCAGTCTTGACAAGAAATAATTCCATGTAGGAGTACCTGTAAGAGAGAGTTGCACTAGCTTGAACCACTGTATTAGAAAGTTACTACTACACTCTTGTGTTCACTGAAGGTCAACCCAGGATTTCTAACCATTTAACCATAGCTAAGCCAGAATGGCTGAATTCATGTCACATATTAAGACAAAAATAAATAAATTGCCCCATCCGGCACAAGTAACATCCTTCTAATTTTAGATGAGATTAGAAGGACGTTACTTTTGCCTAACAGAAAAATCAGGCTTTATTTAGTTTTACTATAACAGATTGAATAGCTCTGTATCTATATACCAAGATGCAACAGAGATATAAACTTATATGGCTTATTTTTTAGAGATGATGCCGTATCGACTCACTTGGCCAAATGCCCAGGATTTGCCACAGATTACCAGATCTACAAGTCACCAGATCTACCAATTTGATATTAGTTATATAGCTATCATCCTGGAAAAATCCCTCTGAGTGGCTATCAATAACCCCTATTATCTATGCCTTAGTAATTTTCTTAATGCAATATTGCTATATATATAGTTGCAGAATGTAGCAGTGTCTCTTTCACTGCATTTTTTTCTTTTACTTTTTAAACATACAGATCATCATGAAATTTTAACAAAAACGGTATTGATATTACTAATAGTTGTATGAACAAACAACTTTAAACCTCTAATTTCCACATTGTTTAGTGGCTGAATTCCCCTTGACTAACAGATGGCAAAAAAAATATGGCGGTGTAAAAACAACTTCCAATAAACTGAGTGCAGCATTGTTAAATATATATAAAACCTGATTATTTTTATCTATATGTGTGTGTGTGTGTGTGTGCGCGCGTGAGTGTGTATACAGAGAGAGGGAGGGAGAGGGAGGGGGGGGGAGAGAGAGAGAGAGAGAGAGCTCATCTTTGTCCTAGCCCCTTTTTACAGGGGCAAAATCGAGAACATTTTAACAAACTGCATCACTATTTGGTTTGGTGGCTGCAGTGCCTCAGAGAGAAAGTCCATACAGAAAATGGTGAGGACAGCCGAGAAGATTATAGGAAGCTCGCTTCCTGTCATTCAGGATACTGCTTATAAGTGTGATGTGCTTATAGCTGAAAAATATTGTTAGAGACCCCACACATCCACTTCTTGGTCTGTTTCTGTTGCTGCTTCTCTGGGAGGAGGTTTCAAAGTATTTCTTTTTTTAAAAAAAAAAAATTTATTGACTTTGCAGAACACACAGACAATCAAAGACCTTTCTGGAAAAACCAGTAGGACATACAAAATATTTCCAAATTGTAATATATATATTTACGTTATCTGCTCAACTTCATATCTTATCCCAATTTCTCCTTTTCATTCTATTATCCAGATTATATTTCTTACTAATTAAAAATGTTTACCTTTCAAGAAACAATACACAAACATACAAGACATAAAACATAAAAAACATAAAACATCTTTTCTGAAAGCTGCTTGATCCCGGGTTAAAACTCTTCACACAGACGCAGATTCAAAAATCATATTTACTTTATATATCATTCCATATCTTATTACCATTTTCAATTTTCTATATAGCTTCTTCCCTCTTTTATCTTTCTTAGTTTTATTTTATTTATCTTATCTCAATACAATTCATAATACATCATTCTTTGTCTGTTCTTTTCCAGTTATCCATCCATCTTTTCTCTTTAAATATACTTCTCCTGTACACTGATTGGAGTAACGCCTTTGACTCTTTCCCCTAACTTAATAACGCTTAATATAACACTTACATTATATTGGGATTCTGATTAGTACATTCTAAAATTACACAATAAATTTTATAAGAAAAACAAGTACACTACAATTACAAAATAAAAGCATATAACCCACCATAGATACCATTAAAAAGCTAATCATATATATTAATACACATTTTACTCTAAATACACATACAAAAACACACTCTTATGTACCTTCCAGAATCCCTTTTTCAATTAAATTTACCCATTGTCTCTAAATAGATTTTGTTTCTTTAAGTCTTGCTTCCCACCATTAAGGCTTCTCATCCCCTCCTTTCTCTCTTGTTTATTTTTCTCCTTGCCTTTTTTACCCCATTGTCTCTCCTCCTCCCTTTTCTTCTTCTGCTTACCCCCTTTCTGTTGTTCTCTAACCTTGTATCCACCTTTCATCTCATTTTCCTCTTTTTGGATTGTTTTCTCAAACCTTAAAATCCCCTTTTTCTTTTCCTCTTCCTCCTCCTCCCCAAAGAAAACCCATTGTTCATCCAAGATGGCTTCTTCTTCTTTATTCCAGTCATCCTGCTGTGTAGTCAGTTTTTCATAAGTGCATACCGCCATTTCTAGAAATTGAAAAAGAGTGCCCAAAGTATCTTTTCCATCTTGCTCTTCTTTTTTATATTTTTGATATTGAATTTTTAGTTCATCCAGAAGCAATGCCATCATGAAGAGAAAAACTTCTTCAAAAACAACCACCCAAGTGTTTTTAATCAAGAATAATTCCAAAAAATTCCAAAGTCACTAATAGATCCATATAAACTATTTCTTTTAATACTTCTTTTTTCCTTCTTCTATTTCTCTTTCTGAGGTTACTGATTTATCAAAAAGTTCCCATTAAAGGATATCTTTCTTTAAAGTTCTAGGCAGTCTCCTCCTTTTTCAAGCTCTGCTCCAAAGAAATTTTTTTCCTCTTCCCCCACTTACAACAGCAATTTCCCTTTAAAGGCTCAGAAATCCATACCTCAAATACGGGTTTTCCAATTTCTGAAGTTGTTAAATCCAAAGTCCAAAAATCCTTTATCTCATAACTTTCAAGTTGAATTACCTTCGGTGCCCAAATATATTTTCCAAGTCTCCGTCTGCTATTTCTATGGAGTGGGAGAATGAATAAAAAAAAGTTTTTCCTTGACAGCTTTCTCCGCCGCTTTTCTCTTCTTAGGGATACAATGTATCTTTCAGGCAATTCAAACAATTCCGTTCCAGGGTTTTAAAGGTTGTTATTTTCCCGGCTCAGCCAACACTTTCACTTCTGATTCTTCTTTCTCCTTCTTCCTCCAGCACAATCTTTTCCAGCTGCCAGCTTCTTTGTGGCGGCCATTGCTGACCGCCGCTTCACCACCTTGAGAAAAGGAGGTTAAGCTGGGTGAGGAGGGGGTCTGCGACACCCCCTAACCCCTTCCCAGATCCTCCCTATCTTCGGCTGCCTCTACAGGGCAGCCTTATCCTCCAGATCCATCAGGATCGGAGGCACCAAGACGGCTAGCGCAACAGGGATCGCGCACAGTCACGAATCCCCGCCGCCGCCAAAGCCTGGCAAACCGGAAGGGCAAAGGTTTCAAAGTATTTCTAGCAGAACTAACAGATTATGTAACAGTTTTGTCCCTATGCCATCCACCTGGTAAACTTGCAGGATTCGTTTTTCTCACCATGTACATGTATACAGGGTGGGATTCTACCACTTCACACCTATTCGGTAGAATCAGTTGTTAACATTCTAAGCAGTTCAGAGAACCGGTTGTTAGAATAAATTACTGGCCTAATCCTGTAAGGAAGGCAGGAAGGAAACATTCTGGTGTTGCTTACAGAAACTGCCTCTCCATTAACCCTTATTACATTTTTGGCAGGACTAAACTTCCTGTCTCAGGAATGTCTCTGGAGTTTTTTCCCCTCCTTTGCTGGTACTTTGCCTGTGTGGAGTGACCATTCAAAGTTACAATGGCACTGAAAAAAGTGACTTATGACCATTTTTCATACTTACGACTGTTGCAGCATCCCCAGAGTCATGAGAAGCCAGGCGAGAAGATGCGTTCCTTGATGTGAGTGATATCGAGTTGGCCACACCCAGCCAATAACATGACCACCAAGCCATGCCCACCAACTAAGCCATGCCCACAGAACCGGTTGTTAAAAAAATTGAATCCTATCCCTGCATGTATACATCCGAACTACACTGTGTTGTTTCTCCTTGTCGGATAATATATGTGGGTATGTGCATAATTTTGTATTTATATTTATTTGTTTGTTTGTTCACTTATTTTTTCATGTTTATGTAGCGTATATTGGAGGTGGTGACCCTTTGAGAGCTGTATGCCATGAAATTTCATTTTAATGTATGCTGATTAGTGTAAATGCAAACGACAATAAAGTTATTCTAAGCCTAAATTTCAAATCAGAGTGGAGCCAAGAACAAAAATTGGCTCAGCTAATGTCCAGTGTTGAGAGCATTCCCTGAGAATGTGATCCTTATCCTTTTCTTCCAGCTTCTATCATGCCTGAACCTTCTCTTGAAACTCGGCCTATAGGTTTGGAAGAACAGGATTATTCTGCCATAGCTTTATTGAAGTTGACAATGAGACTGTCATAAGAATGAAATCTTGGTTTTGCTTCTATTCAAAGAGACTCGGCATAATGTAGTGGTCACAGTGCTGGACTAGGAAGAGGGATGCCCACCTTCTGGGTCTCCCTTAAGTATAGAAGCTAGCTATGTGTGACCTTGGGCTAGTCAGTTCCTCTCAACCCAATACAGCATCAAGCACTGTGACAGACTGGCTGATAAATAAAGCCCCTTGCCTTGTCATGTCATGCACTGATGACTTCACTGGAAGAATTAGCACAATGCAAAAAAACAAGTGGGGTCCTGGAAGGATGCAGGAAAATGGTAAGAAAAAACAATTCCATTTCACAAAGAACCTCAGCATCTTCCTCTTGAAGGCTCACTTGAGGCCTTTCATTTCAAGAGCAGGAAACCATTGTCATGGCCAGCACTTAGAGAAAATAGGCTAAGAGAGGGGCAGTATATGAACATGTTTGATCTCAATTAGCCATAGCTGAAATGCTTTCTTGATTCTCTGCAAACATGAGAAAAATCTCAGAACTGACCTAATATAATTACATAATGCATAGAAAGGAAAATGTCCTCTTTCCCATTAGAATTTTTTGAGAATCATTCATTTTGCTTATAGTAGCTGATCAGACAAACCAACTCATTTAAAAGATCTCACTTGAGACTGAATTAAGTCTCATTTAAATTAGAAATTCCACTGTTTGCAAAAAGTGCCGTCCCAGTTAGAAACCCTGAGAGGTTCCGCACCACATACTCTGTTTATGAAAAATGGAAGCACACTCCACCAAATCTTCCCTGCCTTTAATGAAAGCAAAGTGCCACAGAAACATTTATAATCAACAGTTCTGCTTTAGTGGTGTACATGCTTATAAAGTTGATGGATTCCTTTATAATAAGTAGGGGCTTAATGCACCACACAAAGAGTAAATGCAACCGCCTTAATAAACATATTCATTTCCTCTTTAGAAAAGATAAAATGCAGTCATAAAAAATGTGCAGACCTAAAATGTACAAGGACAATTTTCCACCCCAGCAAACATGCTGGGAGCAGCCAACTACTGCCCTTACCAGAGTGTTTCTAATTAAAGACTCAGACATTTGTGCACCCAAGATAACAAGATACAGTTTGCTCTCTCAGAGGTTGCCCAGATGCTGTTACATAACAATGGCCTGTGTTAACCTGCATCAATAAAATACTTGAAAGATATTTAGGATGCAGTGCAATGGATATTCTTAGATAAACATGGAAAAGAGTTTCCCACCAAATGAAAATAAAGAAACAAATAAATATCCCAATGAAATTATCAGGGAGAAGTATCTGGCAATCTTATTTTGCATGTCTGATCAAAAGGTACACCTCTTTGCTATCTGTAGATCATCTCAGACTTACTCTGATTAAGTTTTCAGGGGTGGACAACCTTGTTAAGTTTAAGAAGTGTGGACTTCAACTTCCAGAATTCCCATGGCTGATTGGGGGTTTCTGGGAGTTGAAAGCCACAAGTCTCAAAGTTTCCCAAGGTTGAACACCCTGCTCTATGAAATAAGTAATTTAGGGAAGGATTTCTGAGAAAACACACATGAAAAGCCAAATAGTTTTATTTTATATCCTGACCAAAAAGGCAAGATATTATAGGGTTAAAGGGTTATCACACATCATTTGGGAGGAAACTCAGTGAAGCTTCGGGGCAAGCATAGTGCATTCTTGCTATAGACAGATCCTTAAATTGCAAACCAACCTCCTATTGATTTGGTAACCCAGATTACTGAAAGAGGGAAGGAGCCACAAATTATTGACCAGCAATATTAACCATACAGAACAAATGGCAGATCTTCTAGGAACTGATCCAAATTATGGGGAAGAGACAGATAGTCTGCTTTCAAAAGCAGAAACCTACATGAAAATTAGTCCATAGGCAGGTCTGCTGCAAAAAAAATCCATTTAACCATGAGATGGCAGCAAAAGGGGGCTGCTATATCTCTTTGCTGCCATCTGGTGCCCCACTCCCAAAATTTATAGCTCAAATATGGTGACATTGGGCCACATGTGGCATTGGGCCACATGAAGCTCTGGAATCACAAGTTGTCCATGCCTGCTACAGAGGACATTTAAAAACTTTGCAGAAAAGGTACACAGTGTTTTATAAATGCAGAGCCTACTTTTACCTGCGTTGCTAAACAAATCAATAGATTGTCCCACTTGTATTCACTCAGTCTTGCCAGTCTCTTCATAGGAACTGTTCTGCTTCAACAATGGACTAGAATAAGAGCCTTAGAGCCTCTAAATAAGTTTCAAAGCTAAGGTTATACACTTTGTCTCGAGAAACACATGCTGGCACCTGGGCACTTTCCAATCTAAACCATTTGACTGGGACCACATATCATAACATTGTAAATGAGCTTGTCCTTTTTAGAATACCCAAGTTCATGTCTCAGCAAGAAAAAAATCATTTTTGTTTTACTAGATAATAATCTTTTTTAAGGCAAAGTTTATAAGCTTCTGATGTCTTCCTCCCAAATCCAGGCATAAAAGAGTAGAAATTGTCCTTCTGGATTAGATCAGTTGGTCCAGCACTATATTTCCCCATAGTGCCAACCTGATGTTCATGACACTTCTGTAAATACATTGTGAGGATGATCTAAAACCAAACCATCCCTCAGACTACAGCCAAGCTTTGGATGTAGGGGGAAAATATTAGATCGTAATTTCCTCCAGCCACCTGCATGAAATTTGCTGCTAGTCTTCACCGTCATATTCCTCTAGGCCAACGCTCCTCAACTTTGGCAACTTTAAGATATGTGGACTTTGAATCCCAGAATTCCCCAGCTAGCAGGCCGACTAGGGCATTCTGGGAGTTGAACTTCACCTATCTTAAAATTGTTAAGATTGAGAAACACTGCCCTTTGTGTTCATGTAACATAGATACATGACTGCGCAATGAAAGTTTAGCATAAGCCAAACAGTACAGATGGCTTGTTGGCAGCTTTCTCGGCAATTACTGTCATGCTTGGGAGAGCAGGGTGTCTGTTGTTTCATTGTGGGATTCTGTACTTACCAGCCTCAGCAGTAGTATGTATTTGGTGGAAGCAGCTTCCTTGTATGCATATTTACACAGGAGTAAATCAACTTTACAAAGAAAGAATAGGGATGGCTTTCTGGGGGTCTCTATTGCCTTTTGGTATAGAAAATCAAAATCAAGCTCAGAAGATGATCAGGGGAGTTCATAAATACCAATAGTGCGAGGAGGAGGAGGAGGGGGGGAGGGAGGGGGAGGAGGAGGGGGAGGGGGAAGGGGAGGGGGAGGGGGAGGAGATTCCATCAATCCATTACAGTTAACTCATCCTCATCTTGGGCTGGCTGCTACATTATCATGCACGACAGCCTTCCTTCTCCCAGGAGTTG
Source organism: Pseudonaja textilis (assembly GCF_049901715.1). Lineage (NCBI taxonomy): Eukaryota > Metazoa > Chordata > Lepidosauria > Squamata > Elapidae > Pseudonaja > Pseudonaja textilis. The sequence continues at coordinate 240,624,340 of NC_141990.1, forward strand.
GGAGACACCATCTTCTGAAAATAGATGGGAAAAGTTTGTCTTTGGACTTAGCCAGGCTCTTCCATAAATAACCTACTAAGACCTCCTCTTCCTCCTCCTCCTTTTTCCATGAAAGAATGTTAGTCTATTGTTAGTCTGTCTTTTAAAAAATGAGGTAGGACATCTCCTGCTTAAGAGGATTGAAAACTATGCAACTTTAAGTTGTTTTCATTATCCCCTGAAGCTGGGCTGGTCAAGCATGTGCTGGAACAAATAATCTCTTAGTGTGCAAATACATATCTAGAATTTTTAATCCTTTTTTAAAATTCTCACTTCAACCTCTCTCCCATTAAGAATAGCCTTCCCACAGCTTGACTCTTTTATGTTTAACCAATAGTCGCATTACTCTTTCATCTTTGGAAAGTACCCTTCTTGATCATCAGTGCCAATATGCATATTGTCAAGGGCCTTTCAAAGCTAGCATTTAAATATTGCTAATGGAACTTCTTTGTAATAAGATCCGGAGATTTAACTCTGCATCACATAGCAAAGCCATTTGAAGCATCTGTCTTCAGTTGTGACAGTCGACAATCGCAAACTAGCAGGCACTTTGGCTCACCCTCACTTTTTTGTAGGCATGATCAAACAAGAAAATGGCTTTACAAAAGTTAGCTTGATAGAAAATGCAATGAAAAAGGCTCAGCTGAAGACAGAACAGCAAAAAGACAGCCTTCCAACAAATGGTGTCTTGATTCTGACGGTCACCCTTTCCTCTCCATGGTTCCCATTCTTAATATAAAACAAATTACCACATGCTATAGTCTCCTGGGATCTTTATCCAACCCAGGTAACAGATCAGAGGACAATCCAGTATGCAATCTTTCTGAATTAGGATCATATTTGGGATTTTGAGGGCACGTGACGGACGCATTCACAAAATCACTGCCATAATGGGCAGCCACAAAACATCAATTGATCAGCAGAGAAAACAGCCCCTCTGCTATCCCAGTGGGATCTTTATTGCTGAAAATAAATGTGATGCCACCGTTCTGATGTTTTGTATTTCAGCTCCTGATTTGTTTTATAAAAAAACATTTTTCTGTGTTGAATAGGCAGATGGGTGGCATCGGTGGAATTGTCTAGAAACACATTAGGTAAGAATGATCAGGGAGCCATTATGTTTTTATGTTATGAAAAAAATAGATAACAGAAAAAGATGAAAGTTATGTTGTAACCTTGGAGTAAGAGGTCAATTTAAATTTATACTTGATATCTGCAAGTAAAAGAAAGTTAGATGGCATTTCTTTGTATTTCTTTTTCTTTTCTTTCTGTACTTTTGGCTTTGCTTTTTCTTTCATTACTTTTTTCTCTTTCATATCTTAAATATTAGTTTGTGTTACTTTTATCTCTCTTAAAAAAATCTAATGAAGTTATTTAAGAAAGAAAGAATGATCAGGAAATAAGGAACTAAAACATGGAAAAGTAGTTGACCAACCTGGGCACATTTAATTTTGAGAAAAGAAATCTGTGATAGTACGCTTCCAATTTATTTATTTATGTTTATTTACTTGTTCAATTTCTAATGCCTAAAAGAAGCTAACATTAAAGAAAGCCTTCTCTGTCTTAGTCCAAAATAGAGGCCATAGAATAATGGATCTAACTTATAGGAAAGTTAATTCTGATTTTAGAAAAACCTTTCCTAGCTGCAAAAGCAGTTCAGCAGTGGAACCAATTACCAGAAAGATAATGGGCTTCTGTTCATTGGATATGTCCGAACAGAGGCTAGACAACCATCTGTCCGTGTTGCTTTAATATGGGTTCCTGCAGGAATCCAAAATAAAGCAAAGGGTTGGATTTGCTTAAATGACTATGAGTCTATGTTTGCATCATTCTATGGCTTTTTTATATTTCTAATTGATACCTGTAGTGTATGTAGATTATTAAGGCTAAGACCACCCTTTAAATCTAAACGATGGCATACTATATCTAATCAGCTATAATGTCTGTGAAAAGCTGTATAAACTATCACTGTTCCGTCAGGGACACAGATACATCTCACCAGACTTAATATTTTTCCCCATCCATCCTAAGGGTTTCTGCAGGCATGCTCTTGAAAGATAACATGGTTCAATAAAAAAAAAAAAACATGGTTTATAATCCTCCAAGAAGTTCTTTATCAACTCAGTCCTGGATAACGGAACAGGTCAAGTTCTACAGTATTCCTGGACAAAGTAATTCAAACAGCCAGTGGACACACATGGGTTCATTTCACAAAAGCTCCCTTTATGTGGATATCAGTTTCATGAGATTGTCACAGGCTAGTGAACTAGTACTATTGACTGCCAACAACAGGACTTATTTCCCTGACTTTAAATCCTGCCGTCACACAAGTTCCTAAGTATTTTAGGATTGCATTTATGGGTGAGTTTAATCACAATAAAATTAAATCCACTACTAGTAGTAGTACCTTGACTTAGAAAATGTTTTGATTTCAAAGAGAGGTTTAAAGGCCAAGCAAAACAGAGTTGTGGAAAGATTTGGTATTCCTCAGAAATTAATCAGAAACTCCTTGATATGAAAAACAAAAGGATTATTGCCTGTGGATATGCTTCTACACTGAAAGCCAAATCCAAGCACAGGAAGGATGCCACTAGATCTTCTGGGACATTAATATTCCTCAGAACTGAAAGTAAAGAGCTACATTATTTATCTAAAATATTTAAATATAAATATTTAAATAAATAAATAGTAAATAGGGACTTCTATGGCATAATAGAAGCATTTGAACCATTTGAACCATTTGAAAAATTATAAAAGAACCAGCAAGCTTTATAGCATCCTTTCAAGCTGAATGTTATATTAAATGAAACTAATCAAGTAGAGAGAAAAAACTCTATGAACATTGTAAACTCCGTCTGCCACCAAGCCAGGAGCATGTCAAAGGATATACAAGAGCACTTCCAAATTCCAACCCCATTAATCCTGGACATTATTCTAACAGTTCTTTCACACACTGTAGCCTTTGAAAATCCAAAACACAAAGAAAGCAACGCAAAGGACACCCCACTTTTTGACAGATTGCTCCCCCGTGCTTAATTGCTACTAGTTGTCCCCTAAAGTGCATAGTCCTAGGGGACAGGTATGTTGATTGTGCATTTCTGACCATCATCTCAGTTCACAATAACCTACCACAAAGCTCAGCACTTTGCTTGGATTGAAATGGACCGTATTAGCATCTGATCCATCTTGAGCATGTAGTTTTATATCAATGTTACAAAAAGAAAAAGACTGCTTTCGTATACCCCACTTTTCTGTGGTAGGAACCCCTTCTGAAAACAATGGGATTTGCCTCTGAACAGGCATTACAATTGCTAATATTAAACTGACAAAACTTTGTGAAAAACTTTCTAGCTTTTGTCCCAAAATTTTAGCTGAAGGATCACATTTTTTAAACAACAATTGGGTTTTCTCTGAGCTCTCCAACTGGCTTGCAGTCATCTAGCTTTTCTGTTTCCAGGTTACTAACTTCGAGGCCTCATTATTCACAGTATTTCTGGTCTTGGTTTCCATTAAATTCCCACTGCAGGAACAAAGTTAAGTTTGGCAAGAAATTAAAGAGATAGCGCCTGTGGAAGTGAAAGGACAGGTGAATCACCCAAAGCAGCCATTTCTTTAGAATTTGTGTACATGATAAAGGAAATGGAATATATGGAGGAACACTAATAGCAAACGTTGTAGCCACAAACTGCAGAAGTGGAGAACGATATAACTACAAAAACCTGCTTGAAAGAATTTACAAAGGAAAGGAAAGGAAAATTCAAAAACCTCTTATAAACCACTTATATTGTGCTTAGCTGGTTACTAATCTTTTCTATTCTTTTTCTTATATTTATTGTTTTAAGTATTTTAATGGTTGTGATATTGTTTCAGTTGTTGTTGTACACTGCCCAGAGTCCCAAATTAGATAGATAGACAGACAGACAGACAGACGATAGTTGATAGATAAATGATAGATACTTGATAGATAGATGAGGGGGGGAGGGAGGGAGAGAGAGAGAGAGAGAGAGACTAGATTAAGTTAAACCACTTAAGAGGGGGATGATTCCAACCATTCAAGTCAGGAAATTGATATCAAAATCATATACAGCAACAAATGTTGATTATGCAATCTATTTTTGTAATTCCCCTTCATGCTTGGGACATTTTTTTATCCATTTCCTTGAGCACTTTCCAGAAAAGGGGAAAAGGCCAATCGAAAAATACTTCAGATTAGATTAGATTAACAGAGTTGGAAGGGACCTTTTAGGTCCAACCCACTACCCAAGCAGGAGACTCTACACCATTTCTGACAAATGGCAATCCGATCTCTTCTTGAAAATCTCAAGTGATGGTGCTCCCACAACTTCCAAGGGCAAGCTTTTTCCATTGATTGATTCTTCTCACTGTCAGAAAGTTTCTCCTTATTTCCAGGTTAAATGTTTCCTAGTTCAGTTTCCATCCATTATTCCTTATCTGGCCTTCGAGTGCTTTGGAAAATAGCTTGACCCCTTCTTCCTCTCTGTGGCAGCCCCTCAAATATTGGAACACTGCTATCATGTCTCCCCTGGTCCTTCTCTTCCACCTTAGAGACACATTGACTGGTCTCCTAAATCATGCTAAACACATGGCACCATTCTCCTGAAGGATGATGTCCTTTGGTTTTATGAGTCATGATGTCTGCAGCTGGTCCAATGAAAAACTGTACAAAAGAGATGGTTTGCATCCATCAAAGAAAGGGACTGAGTTACTTGGCATTAAATTCACAGATTTCCTGGTTAAACATTTAAACTGAACAGCGGGGACAGAGAATTAATGGATTCAGAACATCTCTGTCCCCAGCAACCTAAAACTAATAAGGATACCAGTGCATGCAAAATAGATGTTTGTGCAGGTAAGATTATCAACCTTGATGCCAACCAAAACTAAGCATTTAATAGTGAGTGCCATACCATGTGCACAAATCAAAAGGGTAGCAAGAAAGTAGGGCATAACAGCAGGCATAACATAGGTTATGTAGACAGTAAACACGGTGTCAGACATAAAGATCTCAAGTGCCTATATACAAATGCACAAAGTCTGGGGAACAAACAGGATGAACTTGAACTACGAATACATGAAGGTAAATATGATATAGTTGGAATAACAGAAACTTGGTGGGATGAAACCCATGACTGGAATATACTGGTAGAAGGATACCAACTATTCAAAAAAAAAAAAAAACAGACCCCATAAAAGAGGAGGTGGAGTTGCACTGTATGTAAAGGATCACTATATTGCTACAGAAATGCATGAAACCAAAGATGAAAACCTCCTAGAATGCAGATGGGTCAATATAAAAGAAAAAAAGAATGACATGGGCATAGGTGTATATTATAGGCCACGCAATCAAGCAGAAAAAATGGGTGTCCTTTTTGCCAGCCAACTAACAAACATATGCAGGAAACACATGACAATAGTAATGGGCGACTTCAATTATCCTCATATCAATTGGAAAACTAAATCTGCACCAAGTGAGAAATCAAACAAGTTCCTAACCAACCTAGCTGACAACTTCGTTGTCCAAAAGGTAGAGGGTGAAACTAGAGGGACAGCCATACTGGACTTAATTCTTACAAACAAGAAGAAATGATAGAGGGAGTTGAAACTGCAGGAACCTTGGGTAAGAGTGACCATGTCATACTAGAATTCAACATAACACAAACACAAGCGACAGAACATAATGTCACCAGAGTCTTGGATTTTAAAAGAGCTGATTTCAATAAACTCAGAGAGAACTTGGGAAAGATTCCATGGATGAAAATCTTAAAGGGGAAAACAACTCAAGAATCTTGGGAAACTCTAAAAAGTATGACCATAGAAGCCCAGACCAGCACAATACCACTGAGAAGGAAAAACAAGAAATCCAAGAAACCAGCATGGCTGCACAAAGATCTCTCTGGCAAATTGAAAGAAAAAAAGGACAAGTACAAAATATAGAAAGAAGGACATACAACTAAGGCAGAATATCAGCAGATAGCCAGAATCTGCAAAGACGAAGTCAGGATAGCAATATAATAAAAGATAATTAAAAAAAATTTCTTCCAACATATAAAAAACAAGAAAAAAAATCAAGGAAACAGTTGGTCCACTAAAGAGAGAAGACAGCAAGGAAGTAACAGGCAACAGAGAGAAAGCAGAACTGCTTAACTCATTCTTTGCATCTGTCTTCATGCAAAAAGAAACTATAGCTCAACCCACCAAAAACATAACTGTAAAAGACAGACCAGAAATAAAAGTTAAAAGAAGCAAAAATATAGTAAGAGAACACCTGTCCGATCTTGATGAAAACAAATCACCAGGGCCTGATGGATTACATCCCAGAGTTGTAAAGGAGCTGGCAGAGGTCATCTCAGAACCGCTGCACCATATCTTTCAAAAATCCTGGAGCATCGGGAAACTACCAGAGGACTGGAAAAGAGCTGATGTGGTTCCCATCTTCAAAAAAGGAAAAAAAAAACAGACCCAGGAAACTATAGACCAATCAGCTTAACATCAATACCCGGGAAGATTCTGGAAAAGATAATTAAAAAACAGATCTGCCAACATCTAGAAACAAGTAAAGTAATAACTAGCAGTCAGCACAGGTTTGTTAAAAACAGATCATGCCAAACCAATCTTATTTCATTCTTCAACACAGTGACTAAATTAGTAGACCAGCAAAATACTGTGGACATAATATATTTAGATTTCAGCAAGGCATTTGACAAAGTAGACTACAAACTACTTCTTAGTAAGCTAGAAAAAAGTGGAATAGATAGCACCACCACTAGATGGACTCGCAACTGGCTGGCAAACCATACTCAACGAGTAGTCCTTAATGGGTCTAAGTCTACATGGAGGGAAGTAAGCAGTGGGGTGCCACAAGGTTCCGTCTTAGGCCCAGTACTCTTCAATATCTTCATTAACAACTTAGATGAGGAAATAGAAGGGGAACTTACCAAATTTGCAGATGATACTAAGCTGGCAGGAATAGCTAACACCCAAGAAGATAGACTCAAGATCCAGATGGATCTTGACTGACTAGAACACTGGGCCATATCTAACAAAATGAAATTCAATGTAGAGAAAAGTAAAGTCCTACACTTAGGCAAGAAAAACCAAAAGTACACATATAGACTGGATGAAACCAGGCTCAATAGCAGTAACTGTGAGAGGGATCTTGGAGTCTTAGTGGACAACCAGCTAAATATGAGCCAGCAGGGTGCAGCAGCAGCCAAAAAAGCTAATGCAATCCTAAATTGTATTAACAGAAGGATACAACCAAGATCAAGGGAAGTACTAATACCACTCTATAAAGCCTTAGTAAGACCACACCTAGAGTATTGCATTCAGTTTTGTTCACCACATTATAAAAAAGATGTTGAGACTTTAGAAAAAGTACAGAGAAGAGCAATCAGGATGATTAGGGGACTGGAGGCCAAAACATACAATGAACAGTTACAGGAACTGGGCTTGGCTAGTCTAGTAAAGAGAAGGACCAGGGGAGACATGATAGCGGTCTTCCAATATATGAGGGGCTGTCACAGGGAGGAAGGGGTCAAGCTATTTTCTAAAGCGCGTGTAGGCCAGACAAGGAATAATGGGTGGAAACTGAACAAGGAGAGATTTAACCTGGAAATAAGCAGAAACTTTCTGACAGTGAGAACAATCAACCAATGGAACAGCTTGCCCTCAGAAGTTGTGGGAGCACCATCACTTGAGACTTTCAAGAAGAGATTGGATTGCCATTTGTCAGAAATGGTGTAGGGTCTCCCGCCTGGGCGGTGGGGGGGTTGGACTAGATAACCTACAAGGTCCCTTCGAACTCTGATTATCTGTTAAATCTGTTCCACCCATTCTCCATTAGCACATGGCTATTTGTCACCCACATACCATTATATCAGCAATGTTTTTCCAACAAATTTTTATTTTCAAGAAGGTATGCTACTCCTATGTAGAATTCATGATAATGCACTTTTTAAATTTCATCGTAGAATCATAAGTCATGTGATCCATACAGTACAATGAGCAATATAAATAAAATGTGTTTTATTTAATAAAATGATTTAATGTAAATTTAGGCTGTTGAGTCTGTTGGACAAGAGAAGGTAAGATGATAATGTACAAGGCCACAATACAGCATGAGTGACCGTTGTCCTGAAAAGAGTCCAAAACAAAATAAAAAACAAGACAAGACACTTAAAAGTTCAGAAAAATGTTTTTAAAGCTATGCCTGTCAGATAGAGGCCATAAGGACAAAAATGAGGATATGTCCTTTTACTGGATGTCTGATTGATCTAATCTATTTAGTATTTTTGCCTTTTTTAATATCAAAAGAATTTCAATTTTCCCCCGCACTCTGTTGATCATGTGTTCTGACGTACGAAATTCTGTTTTTGCTGTGTTGTAATAATTGCTGCCATCTTTGACTCCCAAAAAGCCATCATGGTTTCCTTGACTAATCCAAGACTTTAGCTCTTGCTACAATTCATAGCAATGGGCATACTGTATGTTTCCATAAGGGGTGGAAAGAGGGATTACACATCAACTTATGTAGAGGAATATGAGATTATAGAATATATTCTAAAATTCTGCATTAGGAGATAAATATTAAAGCTTCACAACATAAGTTACAAACAAGAGTAGATTCCACCCTGTGGCTTATAAAGGAAACATTGGATGGTGAGGAGGGCATAAGTAAATTTAGATCATTGCACTGATGTAAACAAGAACCCAATTGTTCTCCCACATTTGTTCCATTATGATTCTCAAGGCAACTTACATGAAGCTCCCTAATGGATGCCCATATAAGCTATTGACTGAACTACCATGCTGCCTCTGGAAAGCACCGTTTTTCTACTTGTATTTGAAAGCTTGCACTATTCTTTTTAATCCATATTTCACTATATATTATGAAAGTGTTGATCCTCTTTGCCTCCAGAGTTAACCTGCAGACATTACACATTTTTCAATAAATGTAGTTTTTGTTCATTTGGCAATTTATTTCTCCTAGGTTAAAACTCTTGCAATAGAATACCATTTCCAAGCACTTTCAAAACTCAGTAGTTAACAATTGTTTTCTAGGGATATCAATCTTAACTCCAGTATCATTTCACATTACAAGTTGTAAGGTTTTCTCAGTGCTGCAACTATAAATATTTTTTCATGGATTTATGGCATAGTAACAAAGCTTGGAACTGAAAAACCTCACATCAAATGCAAATATGAAGAATTTTTCCTGAAGAAAGATATGGGTGATATTTTAATTGAACAGGATTTTCCCAGCTAGAAAAATATTAGTTTTCCTGAACTAACACATTTGATGCTGGGTAATATGCATGCACGAAAAATTCACCCTAATAAAATAAATTGTAGGTATGCATTTACCAATGTGCATTTGCAATGTAAACAATTGCTTGATTTTAAGATTTATTTATTTTTTGAAATTATTATTTTCCAATTTGCTATACTCTGGATAATTGTCCAATTTGTGTTGAAATTAGGAGTTCAGGGGCATCACCCATGTTACCCATGCCATCCTTATCATCTCACTACAATACTGTGAAAGTCAGTGCTCATCACATTAACCATCATGTAATGCAGAATGTTAGTAATAGCCCTAGCAATAGCACTTAGACTTATATATCGCTTCACAGTGCTCTACAGCCCTCTCTAAGCAGTTGACAGAGTCAGCATATTGCCCCCCAACAATCTGGGTCCTCATTTTATCCACCTCAGAAGGATGAAAGGCTGAGTCAACCTCAGTAATCCCAGCTATTGTAGCTAATTCAGCAAACCATGATAAAAACTAAGGTATCACTGTAAATAAATTAAGCATGAACTGTAAACCCTGTCAGTTATTTTAATTCAGCTTTCTACAACCCTGTTTCTTTTTAAATCTATCGGCTTAGAGCTTATAAAAAACCATTTTGTCGGAGGTTGATGAACATCACATTAAAGAATCACAGAGGGCATCCTGTTAAGGAAGTCTGCTCTAACTGTTGCAAGGTTCTGGCTGGGATTCAGTAAGGAAGCATATACTCTTGGAAACAAATGTCCACATGCCAATAAGCGCTTGAGTATACCATTACAAATCAAGTTGCCACAGTTTGCATGTGTTTGGCCAACCTCAAGAAATCAGCACACTTAACAATCAGCTGGAAGGGCTCCCTTGGACCTTTCTTGCCTGGCAGATCTCCTTAGAACAACTATTGGGTTTCAGAATTTATAGATATGCAAGAGTCTACTACAGCCATAATCTTGTGGCACAATGAGTGTTTTTAGGCCTATGTAGCTTTCTTACTGTACAAATAACTTTCCCTCTCTGTTTTAGAACTCTATATACCAAAGAACAGCAGGATATATAGATATCTGGGGATATTTTTTAAAATCTCCTTTCACTTTCATTCCTTGCTCTGCTTTCCCCCAGCTGCAGTTCCCATCATCTGGGTTTAGACATGCAGTTCCTCCTTGCAATGTTACAAGTAATTCTAAAGAGACATCTGCTGGGCAAACAGAAAATTTGCTCCTGAATCTTTGCTTCAGAAGATTAAAAGGCTAAGGGGGCACAGAAATGCTACATTTGATTTTTCAAATAAATGTGAATACAAACTCAATATTGTCCTAATAGTTTTAATGTAGAAATCCATATTAAGGATTCAAACTCCGGCAGAGAAACACACAGCCTCCATTCTGCTACTTTCTAATTTTCCAGTCATTGTCAGTTGACTCTTTTCCTTGTATTTATTTATTCATTACCATATAATCTGATTTCCCTTTAGGACAAGCCTGTCAAACTGGCGCCCCGTGGGCTGGATATGTCACGTGAAGACCACGCCCACCCCGGCTCCACAAAGGCAAAAAATGTCATGATACATCATGATCCGACCTGTGACACAAGCAGTTTGACACCTGTGCTTTAGGAATTCACAGCATTGTACCTCAGACTTGGTCCTTCAATTTTGTCACAAAAACGAGCTTTCAAGGTAGGTTGGATTAAGATTGGCTTTGTTCCTATGAGAGGAAACTCTAATAAAGATTAAATTAACAAGTCAAACCTAGTTAGAGGTGGACTACAGATTACTAATTTAATCCAGAATGTCCTTGGCGTTGCCATGGGCAAAATTCTCCTCCTCCAATTAAGTACGCCATGCAAACCTGGATTATTAATAGTTTAGCCTCTGTTCCAGAGGGGTTAATGCCTAATGCCTATAAACATGGGGCTTCCCTCCAAACTCCTATAAATGGTTCTTTTCCTTTTCACATAACCCTTTAGCCACAGTGGTTGGGAATTAAAAGAGGTTGGAGAAATGGGTAGAATGGAGTGAGTAATCAATTCCACTGGGCTGTAAGCCAGTTAGGTCAGTGTGGACTTTTTCACATTTCACAGAATGGCAGGAAGCAACAGCATCCTCATGATTGGGCTTCCAAGGCTAAATATGGATTTGACCCTCAGTCTCTCTAAGACAAGTCCAACGTGGAAACTTATGGGCCATTCTTGAAATTTTTAAATTCCAAATTGGACCCAACAGGAATATAATAGGACTTGCTCTCGTACGTTTTAGGCTGGGTGGCTGAGAGACTTGGTGTCAAAGGGTGGTCAAAAAGAATGAGAAGCTATCTCTTTGGTGTCAAAGGGTGGTCAAAAAGAATGAAAGCACCACTCATATGGACTCATCCTTGGTGATGGGTGTTTAGCTGAATGTGGAGAATGCTGACCAACTGGATTCCCAACTGAAAGCAAATATGGAGTCGCCTAAGAGTTCAGATGAGTTGGCAAGTTCAAAGCACAGCCAGGTGTCTGTGAAGCAAAGCCAGTCAGTTACTAACTAGACAACTGCTATTGGAAGATACAATAACTAACAGTACACTCCCTTCCTTTCCTGGACCTCTGGCTTATTATTATTTTCCCACTCTTCTTCCTACCCTTTCATTTCCCAGCTGAAATGTTTAATACCATTTAATGAGAACATCTAGAGAAGAATGCCTATTTAATCAGAAGCACCTAGGAGTTGGGGCAGGGGTCACTGAGAGAGAAAGCAAAGGTTGTAGTATGCAGGATGCCAGCGATGTGACTTGGGAGTGAAGGTGATAAGGAGTTTGTGTATTTTCTTGGGTTTGAGCAGTAGGAGTATCGGGGTTCTTTGTACAGGTACCTGTACAGGTACAGGTTGACTTGTAAGTTTTATTTTTTTTAATTTTGATTTATTTTGATTTGTCAATCACTTACAAAATAATAGGTATAAGTATATACATAGTTATGAATACATGAAATGGGTACATATAAGAAAAATAAAAGAAACAATACGACAGGGACGGTAGGCACATTGGTGTGCTTATGCATGCCCCCTGCAGACCTCTTAGGAAAGGGGTGAGGTCAATAGTAAGTCTAAGGTTAAAGTTTTGGGGGTTTGGGGAAGAAACCACAGAGTCAGGTAGAATATTCCAGACATTGACCGCTCTATTGCTGAAGTCGTATTTCCTGCAATCAAGTTTGGTGCAGTTAACAATGGTGAGTGCAATGCCCTTTTTGGAAACAGATGTTTGGTAACCGTTCAAGTTACAATGGCATTGGAAAAAAGTGAATTATGTCCATTTTTCACACTTACAACTCTTGTGGGATCCCCATGGTCATGTGATCCAAATTCAAATGCTTGGCAACTAACCCATATTTATGCGACCTCCTGACAAGCAAAGTCAGCGGGGAAGCCAAATCCACTTAACCACCATGTTGCTAATTTAACAACTGCAGTGATTCATTTTAATAATTGTGGTAAGAAAGGTCATAAAATAGGGCAAAACTCCCAGAACAAATGTCTAACTTAGCAACAGAAATTTTGAGCTCCGTGGTGGTCGTACATCGAGGACTGCCTGTACTTTTAGCCACATTGGACATGTTTTATACCATAGCTTTGTGAGTTTCCTTGCTCAAAATTATGGGAAAACATCCTGCTAATTTTCTGCTGCAAAAAAAGGCCCCAAGGCAATAGGTGACTGAGGTTGTTCACTGCCCACCCCAGGCTAAGCTATTTTCTGCCCTCATTAATCTACAGCTAGGCCTTGGGAAATATGCCATAAACTTTCCTTGAAGGTAGGGAAAACATCTCTCACCACTTTCTTCCTTTCTTTCTACTTTCTTGAAATCAATTGTAAGGTTTAAGAATTTCCCTCTTTTGTACTCTTACACCCATTCAGCATTTCTGCCCTGAGAGCAGATGATATACAATTATACCAGTATTATGTGCTTTTTATGCTTCAGTGTAATTAGAACCCCTTGACATCCTTGGTAGAAAGAGCCTTATAATTTCTAAAAAGGGCATTGCACTCACCATTGAACTTACAATGACACTGATTTAATATCAAATTGAACAATTTCACAGTGGGTCACTTTTTTCATCTGCATTTTGCAGATGTGGTTTATGAGAGCAAGCGAGCGAGCGAGAGCTTATTTTAAGTCTCTATCAAGTAAATTCATAGCAGGGGCAGGATTTTGAGCCAAATTTCAAGTTCAGTCAAGCTTTTCTATTAAAAAGAAATAGGAGGACTTCATTCTACCTCTATGTTCTCATTTTTTTACCTGACACATAGGTGCCTCTACTGTACTATCTTAAAGGAGGGTGAAGTTTTAAGGAACTCTTGTTCATTTCCAAAACCACACTGAGGCATTACCACTACTTTATTAAAAGGGTTCATCCAGCTGACTTTGAGTCAATGTGGGCATAATCCTTGCTTTGCCCATTGGTCATTCGCATTCTGCCCCTGTTGTGTATCTGACTCACTGCTGAATGACATCCTCATCTGTGAGTACATTATTTACAGGCAACAGGATTGGTTGTTTCCTGCGGCTTTGAGCACTCTTTCTTAACCTTGGCAGCTTGAAGAAGCGTGGACTTCGATTCCCAGAATTTCCCAGCCAGAGTGCTTTAAAGCCATCCCTTTGTGGCAAATCAGCAACCAGCAGGGAAAACACCTGCTGATTGGAATATTGCAGCAGAAATGTTGTGAATTTCACTTCAAGAATTTGCCCACCTTCTTTAGCCTTGGTTACCTGACCTGCCTCCCATACCTCACTTGGAAATTTTCCAAATTTATAAAAACACGCAGCAAATAAACCTGTGTGAAGGCAGCAGGGTAGGAATAGTTCCATAAAAGGAGGAGGGAGACCCTGATTCTAACTCATCCTGTAGAACAGTACCATTGGGTTACTGAATTAGTGGTTGTAATTTGAGGACTTCCTGAATGGACAAGGATAAGAAAGCACCACAGAGCATCATTTAGGCTACTAAATTCAAGTTCTTGCTCAGTGCTAGAACACTTCTAGCAGATGGCTACTTATCTTCTACTTCAATATTAAACTTGGCCAAATAAGGAAGAGTGCACGCATCAAAGCAGAGATCCTAGTCTTGCCAAGGGCCTCAAAATATTTAAGAATGCATAAGGTCCCTGCTATATTTTCATTTCCTTTCATTATGTGGTACAAAGATTTCCATGGATAGATTTGCCACTTTCATTCATTATACAAGGTGAATTATTGAACTGAAACCTACTTCCCTGCCTCCAAGTCTGGTGCTTAACAACTTTAGAAAGATAGAACCAAACCACTGCTTTCTATTCATATTTATTTAGATGAGCTATATTCTCCTCCCATTGAAAAACCAAAGATCTGCCAAGTGGGTGAAATCTAAACTGATGCTCCAAAGTGTTCTGCTGATGTTAAAAGAAAACCAGGTTGTATTTGCATTTAGTCATCCTTTCTCTTGCAGCCTTTTGTGTTCTCTGAAAAATGTTCTGAAGTGGAATTCTGGAACAATTAAGAAATGCATTGGAACTACAGAGGACCTGGTCAAGATGAGAATCTCCTTCTTCCAGAGAAAAAAATCCTTCTACAATGGAGCCAAACTTTCAACAGATTGACCTTGAAATGAATATATGCAGTATAGTGGATTAAAATGTCCTGCATTGAAAGTTCTTCTCTGGTCGCTGTCTTTTTAAACAGGAACTGACCACATCCATTCATATTCATAACTGGCTGGGAACTTCTAGGGTTTTTTTTTTTTACTTCACAGTCACTCAAAACTAGACAAGAGCAAAAACAAGAGCAAGTCTGCCCTGATTCCATCCATAGTGGCAACATACCCAACTAATTTTTTTTCCTGAGGTGAAAAGTCCACAAGAAAATGGCAGCTTCTTAGCTTTATGGTAGCTGATAGGAGTTTTAAAAGTTTTTCCTTTTTTTAGTCATTTGATTTCAAGGTGCCCATTATCAAAATAAACCTTTTCCTTGTTTTTCTCTATGGTTCCTTCTATTAGGGCAAGTTCTCTGTTCCTCCTGGGCTGAAGAAAAGATTCCTGAGAAAAGCTTCATTTTAACAAAGTGTCACCTCTACCC
This sequence comes from Pseudonaja textilis, assembly GCF_049901715.1. NCBI lineage: Eukaryota > Metazoa > Chordata > Lepidosauria > Squamata > Elapidae > Pseudonaja > Pseudonaja textilis. The sequence goes on from NC_141990.1 coordinate 240,639,764, forward strand.
TCTTGATTAACAGGATGAAAGTCATCTTTCCCTTGTTTACTGAATAAGTAGATAGGTTAGGACATGGTGATGCATTTTATCCACATTCCCAACAATGGGGCAGGTGGCAGCTTTGTTGGTAGCATCCCAGCCTTTGTGAGGATAAAAAATATTCAGCTGGAAACAGAGATGAGAGTCAGCTCCCATTAGAGGTGCCATTTGGCCCAAATTGCTCTGGCGTTTTGCAATCATCCATAGTGTCAAATAATGGGCCATTTAATATGTGCATATATGCACATTAATCAACGCAATGATGAAAGGCTGTTTCCCCCTCTTGGAAGAGGTGCCTTCCTCCCACAGGCTCTGTTACGCCATTCCACCTTCTCTTGGCCACAGAAGCCTCGTAACTTAACCGTTGGAGATACAGTATGCTGGCAAACAAGAAAATGGCACAACTGATTATAATATTAACAAGCAGCCACCAAGAGATTCATACATATATCGAGCTGGGTTTGCAACTACAACACACATTTGCTGCATATAAATTTCTGGCTCACGGTTGGCAGTCTGCAATATTCCAGATATTCGAGAATCAAGCCCCTTATCTGTATGCAGCCTGCTTTAGTTCCAAATCTCTCCGTGTTCTCTCTCTCTCTTCTTAATTAACAGAAAGCAGTTATGAATATTAAAGAAGAAATTAATAACAGTGTAAATAAATCTGGGTGTTTGTAGATTCCATATTTAGTTTTTAATTAGCCCCCACTGGTTTCATAAGAAAGTTTGAGAAACCTCATTTTAAAATTCTCCTTGTGCACTTTCTTTTACAAGTACAAAAATGGTACTTTGGAACTGCAGGCATAAGTATTACTTGGAGGCATTACCTTGGGGGCTACTTTGGACTTGGTTTATGTCCATAGTACAATCCATTGTCCAAATCACCAGTTTCATTTAAATAATAAATAATATAATACTGTGATTTAAACAATACCTCTTCCAAAATATCTAGTTGGAAGACTGACTGATGAGACCAATCAAAAGTTTGTGAAATATGGAAATATGCTCCTTCCACACTATGGAGACACCAATGGTTCATTACCATTATAGCTACAGTAAGTCTGCTTATATATCTCCTAAACATCATAAGAACAAAGGAATGTAAACCATCTTACTTTTAACCTGTCCAGAGTCATATATATCAGATAGGCAGCTATATAAATTGAGGGGAGGGAGGGAAGGAGGGAGGGAGGGAGGGAGGGAGGAAGGAAGGAAGGAAGGAAGGAAGGAAGGAAGGAAGGAAGGAAGGAAGGAAGGAAGGAAGGAAGGAAGACATCCTTACATATAGCTCCTTCCCATCTAACAAACTTCAGGAAAAGCACTACAAAGGAAGAGATGCAGCTCCTCTGATCCTCAGGTTAGTGGCATGATCTGTTCCTTCCAACAATCAATTTACAATCCATTAATTTCACTCTATCATTAGTAGCAGTAACCAGCTTGTGAAAATAATTTGAACAGGATCTCTGGGAAGGAGTAAATCCAACAGCTCCCTTCCCTTCCAGCAATCCTATGGTTTTGGTGAATCACAATCCCCCTGCTAAACTCCAGTAGAAAACTTTCCATCCTCAGCAAAATTATTAACCTAACAATCAACTGATAAATAGACTGCTGGAGAATATAAGGAGTCAAGATGTTTACCTTAATCTAGATTTACTATGCCTTTGGTTTGATCCAGAATTGCTGCCCTTGTGTGCATTTTTATGTTCTCATTAAATATATACATGTGCCTATTAAAAGAGTATCCAAACTAAATGTATAATTATAACAACATAGCCTCAAAATGCAGATGATCCTTTTTACAATGTACTTTTATTGAGCCCTGACCATTTTCCAATAAGGGCGCTCAATCAAATAATTGAGGCACAAATTATATCTGAAGGTTCTATGCTAAAACTTGTACCTCCCTTGAGACTAGGAAGAGTGCGAATTGTTCTTTTACACATAACTTAAGAAAAGTAGATGGGCAAAATACATTGCTAAATATCATGCTAAGCTTAGTGGCAATTACTTTGATCAATGGTGATCAGATAGAAGCCAACTTCTCTGCTCTATTGCCTATAAATCACTATAGGGAGTTAATATCTGCCCCATAAAATGATTGTTTGCTGTGAAGTTGGTATCAACTTAATATAAATTTTCTACAGAATATCTGTCACAAAACTGGTCCTTCATGTCTTCCAAAAGTGCACTTCTCCACCAGCGTAATTGTCCTCTTTGCCCTCTTGCCCAGCAATATAGATTTCCCCAGGGAGCTTGGTCTTCACATAATGTGTCCAAAGTAGGATAATTTTAGCCTGGTCAACTGCTGTCCATGGTACTCAGGAGTCTTGTCCATGTGTTCAAAAGCATGAATATCCTTTCTATCTTGCTCTTCAAAGAGCTTCAAAAACATATAGAATGCAAGCCGGAGTCTAACCATTAATACGACTTTACATTTTACATCATGGATTGTAAAAATGACTAAATAATTTACTCTACAGTACTGTATATTGTGGATATTTATAGTAAGTTAATGTTTTAAAAAATAAAAGTCGAATTTGTATTATTGCGTGTGGAAGTTATTTGGAGGCATTTGATTAACTAGTCTAGAAAGGGAGCTGAAAAGTTGTCACTTTCTCTTTTGCTTATTTCAAGTGAAACAAGTTTAGCTCTTCAATCGCATCAAATGTTAACTCTTAAACTTTGGTTAACAATTATAAAAATAATGGTGAAATAATGAAAGTTACAGAACTTCAAGAGATGTAGCTCTAAAAACATACTGTTGCGACTACGCAACACACACGTTTGAATCGAAGCCACAGCGATCTGAAGGATGGCATTCCTCTTCATCAGAATAAACTCTGTATCATAATAATATGCGTGGTCTATGTAAAATGCTGTGAGGTGAAGCTCTACGCTTTAATCACGATTCATGTGATTGAGTTCATATGAATAATTATTATTAATAACGATAATCATGGGTAATAAGGGTAATCGGGGTAATGAAGGAAAATTATTATAAATATCGAATCCCAGGAAACTCGGGTTAGATCCAACTTTATTGTTTGCTTAGTTATTATCTCGGATTCTTTGCCGAGAAAGGAATAAACAATAAGCTTTTGTGTTACCAAATAATGAAGCAAAGACTGTCTTATTTTCTCCCTGCATTTGTGCCAAAGAGTAGCTGAGAGGAAAGTTGGATCTCATACATCCTATAATATTTTATTACCTGTGATATTATGGCTGAAAGTACTGCTGTTGACGGAGGTTTTGAGGACGTTTCGGAGGTGGATGCAAATAATGCTGTTGGAAGGGCTGGCATGGTGCCTGAGCAGCCCTCAATTCAGTTGGACGATAATGTGGTATCTTTGGAAAGTGGACAAACAGATAACGCGGGATGTGAAGAGGATCCTCAGCCTGTGGTACGGCCGAAAATCCTGAAGGAATGGAAATCGGGATTGGAGTTGAGGGATGATATGAGGGGGAAGGTTTCACAAAGGAAACCTCCCACTTTTATGCCGCTGCCCTCCGGGACGTTTGAGAAGTGGAAGGAACAACGGATTGCTGACGAAGATGAGTGTAGTACTTCTACAACCAGTTTAAACGCTAGTACGTTAGAACTGCTCCGTGTCAAGTATGGTGACTTAAGCATTCGTGACTCTACTCCCCAGACCATTTGGGACAGTCCAGGGAGGGGATTTAGAACGGAAGACACCTCTTTCTTTAGTTCAATTGCCAGAGTTAGCAGGGATATGAGTAGGAGGAGGTCAGAGGGAGCATTTTCTATGGAAGTAGATGAATCATTAGCAGATGTAGTAGGAGTATCAGGAACTCAGAGTAAAACCTCTAAACCAGTCCCAGGTTCCAGGGTTGAATTTAGGGATGCACAGATGGGGAATAGACAAACAATTCAGTCCTGGGGTCCATCAGGCATGTCTGGATATTGGTCCCAAAGAATGGTTTGGGGTGGTCCTCCTCCTATAAACACTTCCTTTGATGGGAACCCTGATAGGTTAGCATTATTTTTAAGCCAAATTGTGAACCACCTAGAATTATATTCAAATTGCTATCCTTCTCAATGGTCTATTAGAGTTGCAATAACTACAGTGTTAACAGGTGATGCTGCCGATTGGGCTGCAGAATTGCATAGTGTGCATGCAAAGGAATTGATTGATGTTGGTTTGTTTTAGGATGCACTCAAAGTTCAATTTGAAGATAAGCCAAGGATACATCAATATGAAGAAGCATTAATGTCATTGAAGCAGGATGGGAGGCCTGCTGTGAAGTATATCAGAGAGTTTCGGAAATTGGCAACTAGGTTGCACACCTGGCTGGAAAGACTATTGATTAGAGAATTTAGATCTGGTTTAGATAGAGGATTGAGGCAGACTTGTCTTTATAGCGGGGTTCCTCAGAAATTGGGGGAATGGTATAAAACAGTTGTGGAGTTGGATGTGGGACTTAGGGACTTCCGTCCTATGTTTGGAGGGCCCAAAAGACAACCAATAGGAGCAGTAGCAGCATGGGGTAAGGTGGGGAGGAGACTAAAAGGATTGGTAGGGGAATGGGGCCCATAAGGTGTTTCCGATGCCAAGATCTGGGACACAGGGCAATGAAGTGTCCATCTATAGAACTAGATAATAGAAAACAGGTGGCTCGCATTCCTAGCACCACAAATAGCAATTAATCAAGTGGTGTCATACCCCGTGGTATGAAACAAGGGACAGTTACCTCTGAAAGATCTCAAGGGGTGTCACAAAAAACAAACATGGAAGTAATGGCAAATAGATGTGAGAGGAAAACACCTGATGGCAAACAACTACCCAAGGTAGTCTCAGGGTTGTACGATAGTGGAGATGACAGTCCGGATGAGGATGATTTGGTGAGTAATCCTGTGCGACCTTTTGTTATACCAGTAGCATTGGAAAATCTAACAAGCAAATTGAGGGGTCAGTATGGAGCATTAATCAACACTGGATGTACTAGATGTTTAATTAGTAAAAAAAGTGGTTGATGAATTACAGTTAGCACTGGAAGAACTGCCCAAACCTATGCGTTTTGAACAAGTAGATGGCTCATTATTAGGTGGGAGTCCTGCTACAATTATGACAACCCCTATCTAACTAGAGATAGGAGTAATTGGGAGTCGTTACGATTTATTGTAGTACCACAGATGAGGGGGACACTCATTTTAGGTCTAGTATGGTTAGACAAATGGAAGCTCACGATATGATGGGAAGATGGTTTCAGGATGTTACGAATTGCAGTTGGCCCTATGTCCCCTCCATATGTAAATAATAGGGAAGTTGTAACAGCTATAGACGATTCTGAAGAACTACGTTATCCAGAGGAATGTAAAGACCTGGCAGATGTGTTTAGTGAAAAGGAGTGTGAAACATTACCACCAAACAGAGCAACTCATTGCGCCATTGATTTAATTCCTGGAGCAAAGTTTCCAAAACCAAGAATGTATGCCATGACTCCAAAAGAGATGGAGGAATGAGACAATATATAGATAAAAATTTGGCGTGTGGATTTATTCAACCTGGGAAATCACATACAGCTGCCACCGTTTTATTTCACAAGAAAAAAATGGTAGATTACGCCTTTATGTTGATTTCCGTGGGCTCAACGCTATTTGTATAGACAATGGATATCCTTTACCACTAATCAACGATTTGTTGGCAATGTTAGCGACTGGCAGGTATTTTATGAAATTGGACTTACGAGAAGCCTACTGTTGAGTTTGAATATGAGAGGGGATCAATGGAAAACTACTTTTAATTGCCCCCTTGGAAGTTTTCAGTTTAACGTTATGCCATTTGGGTTGCAAGGGGCACCCGCTGTCTTCATGCAACTTATAAATGAAGTATTATAGGAACATTTATATCGTGGCATTCTAGTATATTTAGATGATATTTTAATTTATACCAAAACAATGGAGGAACATGTGGCCTTAATGAGGAAAGTTCTGAAAAAATTACTTGATGCCAAGTTAAATGTGAAACTTTCGAAGTGCAAGTTTCACTGTACGTCGTTGGATTATTTGGAGTAGAGAATATCCAATAAAGGAATAGAAATGGATCCCAATAAAGTCAGAGCCATAGTTGATTGGAAAGAACCAAAAACACAAAAGCAATTACAAAGTTTTTTTAGGATTTGTGAACTTTTACTGGCAGTTTATTCCTAAATTCATGCAAATTGCTTTACCACTAACAGAATTGTTAAAAACTAAACATCAAGTGCCAAAACCCAGACCTAGTCAACCCATTGTGTGGTTGCAGGAGTGTCAGTGAATGTTTGACGACCTGAAAGCTTTATTTGCTCAAGAGCCCATTTTAAACCATCCTGATACAACTAAAAGTTTTGTAGTACAAGCTGATGCAAGTGATGTGGCTGTGGGGGCTGTCCTCTTACAGTATATCATTGATGGACAATTACAGCCATGTGCATATACATCACGGAAATTTACAATCACAGAACGCAGGTGGGCTATTTGGGAAAAGGAGGCTTTCACCGTAAAATGGGCACTTAGTACATGGAGACACTTATTAGAAGGGTTGAAAGAAAAATTCAAAGTTTGGACAGATCACAAAAATTTACAAGCATTACAGAAACTGAGAAAACTATCCCCTAAACAAGTAAGATGGGCTTTGTATTTTAAACGTTTTGATTTCCAGTTGTGATATGTTCCGGGAGGTAAAAACTTCATGGCGGATGCACTATCTAGACTACCTCAATACAATGTGTCTAGAGATGAAGTTATTCAGCCCATGATTTCTGTAGGACCATCAACCAAACAAATTCAGATGTTGACCATGAAAGAGATAACCAAAAAGGAATTACAAGAAGCTACAAAAATGGATGTATGGATAAAAACAAATAATCCTGCCTGTTTAGATAAAGATGGGTTGTATTGAACAGGGGATAAAATATATCTTCCATCAAATTGTAGGAAAAAGATATTATCCCAATGTCATGATATAAGGCAGGCTGAACACTTTGGACTTTTCAAAACACTACATTTGGTAAGGCAGCAGTTTTGGTGGCCACATATGAGATCAGACATTGAACAGTACATTAAAGAATGCCACATTTGTGCTACTACGAAACCTCGAGTAGGAAAACCTTTAGGACTATTACAAACTGTATCGGATCCAAACCGGGCGTGGCAAGATATAGCCATGGATTTTATTGTGGAGTTGCCCAGCAGTAACGGATATACAGTAATCTGGACTATTATAGACTTGTTTTCAAAACAAGCTCACTTTATACCATGTAAAGGATTACCTTCGGCAACAAAATTAGCCAACTTGTTTATAAAACATGTATATAGACTACATGGCACACCCAGGAGGATAATTTTGGATAGAGGTGTGCAATTCACAACACGATTTTGGAGAGTGTTTGTACGCCTTTTAGGATGTTCTCAAGGTCTTAGCTCTGCATATCATCCCAGCACCAATGGTGCTTCTGAAAGATCTAATGCGATGATTGAAAGGTATTTGAGATCATAAGCATCTTACCAACAGCAAGAATGGGCTGATTTACTTCCATTTGCTGAAGTAGCATATAATAATGCTATACATGAAAGCACAGGATATAGCCCATTCCAGGTAATAAATGGGATAGAATTTGTGCCAATCTCTGATTTACAATGTGATGAACAACAACCCATAAGTGTCCAAATGTGGTCAAAAAAAGTTCAGGATAGTTGGGATAAAGTAAAAGAGACTCTCCATAAAACAGCATTAGAATATAAACAACAAGCAGACAAGAAAAGAAAAGAGTATAAAGCATTCAAACCTGGAGACTATGTTTACCTATCAACTAAATATATAAAATTACACCTAAATAGTCGGAAATTGGGACCAAAATATATTGGACCTTTCCAAATTATGAAAGTGATAAACTCCGTAACTGTAAAACTTAAATTGCCACCACGGTTACATCGAATACATCTTGTGTTTCATGCTAGTTTACTGAAGCCTGTAGAACACATTGATATACCTCAACTTGAGGAATCTGTAATAGCTAAAGATGTAACCCATGCTGAAATTGATAAAATTCTAGATTCGCGGATATGTAGAAAAGTGTTACAATACTTAGTGAGATGGAAAGGAAACAAAGGCAACCTGGGTGAAAGTAGACGTGTGTGCAAATAGACTGATAAGGCAATTCCATACCAAATATCCCAATAAACCTGGACCACAAGTAGAGAAATAATTAATGATATAATGCATATTGTTCCTGGTAGAGGGGGACGCATGTCGCAACTATGCAACACACACGTTTGAATCGAAGCCACAGCGACCTGAAGGATGGCATTCCTCTTCATCGGAATAAACTCTGTATCATAATAATATGCGCGGCCTGTGTAAAATGCTGTGAGGTGAAGCTCTACGTATTAACCACAATTCATGTGATTGAGTTCATATGAATAATTATCATTAATAATGGTAATCATGGGTAATAAGGGTAATCGGGTAATGAAAGGTAATGAGGGGAAATTATTATAAATATCGAATCCCAAGAAACTTCGCTTAGATCCAACTTTATTTTGTTTGATTAGCTATTATCTCGGACTCCTTGCGGAGGAAGAAATAAATAATAATCTTTTGTGTTACCCAATACTGAAGCAAAGAGTGTCTTATTTTCTCCCTGCATTTGTGCCAAAGAGTAGCTGAGACACACCAGATACCCACCCTCCAATCCAGTAATTGAAACTCAACTTCTGCACACATTCTGCAGCACTTTCACTAATGAAACTTTGAAACACAAAAATAACAATCAGTTCAACCATTCAACTTCAGGTTATTTTTCCCTTGCTTAATTTAGACATTTCTCCAAGGTGTCTGCTAAGAGAACGTCTTTATGGTCAGACAAGTTCAAACAAAACAAAACAAATGTGTTTTAGGTAAGTTTTACAAGCTGAAGATGGCACCTTACTGTTCTGCAGTGTCCCTAGCAGGCAAAGAAAAAGGGCAGGTAAAGAGAGAAATATTTAATTTAAACATGCCAGCAAAGTCACTGAAAAGTTTAAATTCTTTTTCAAGTGTTTTTCTGTCAACTTATCTATTGATTTAATGATTAATACTTTTTAATCCCTTGGTGATCTTTTTCAAAAAGTCCCTTGTCCTGTCACACTTAGTAGTGTCTTTTCCACCATATTGATTCAAAGGCTTGCTTCTCCTCCGCATTATCTCCTTTTCATGGAACACATGCAATATTGGCTGGAGAACTGCAGTAATTCCCAACTAATTATAAAAGAGAAAATGAACAGGCAGCCCTCAGGTTATGACAACAGGTGGAACTGGGATTGCAGTTATTAAGTGATGCGGTCATAAGGTACAATATCATGTGAGCCTGGCAGCCCTGGTTACCATAATAATCCCAAGACATGCGAGAGTTAAATAGGAAGAGGCAGGACTACTAGGTAAGGAGCACAAGAGTGCTCCAAAGAAGGCAGGCTGAGGGAGGCCTTGGAAGTGCTGGGCAGACCATGAATTGAAGTCAGAAGCACACTGGCAACCAATACAGCTTATGTAGCAGAGGTGTTAACATGTATGGATTGTGGAGCAAACAAAGTGCCACATTTTGCAACAGCTGACGCTTCTGGGCAACCCCATGTACTGCATGTTACAGCCTCCTAATTCAGGAAGAGGCACAAGTGGTATACAACATATACTTGCCAAAGGCCCTCCTGGTCATGACTACAACCTGTTCTTTGAACAAGAGTTCAGTCTAGAAGGAACTCAGAATCTGTTTGGGATAGGGCAATGCCATCCAGAACAAGAGGTGGAAAGTCAGGGGTATGCAACGCACAGCCACCCAAAGCCAGTTGAGTTGAAGTCTGCTGTTCCTCATCCAAACCCCACCGCCAACAGACACCAGGACAAGACCTCTATAGCATCACTTACCTGAGCTGGGATAGAGATATAAAGGTGGTTATCATCAGCACACTGATGGTCCTTTACCCCTGTGCTATCAAATATGCAGCGCGAGAAACAGCATGGAGAAAAAACCGAATCCTGTGGCATTCCACAAAACAAGGACTTCCCCCCTCTCCCCTGATCAAGATTGATTGGAACTGACCCCAGAAGAAATACAAGGTTTTGCATTAATATTTCCCAACATTTCAGGGAGTGCTGTAAATAGGTCATAATATGGAGTTGGCCAATATATAAAAATCCACCTTTTTAAAATTGATTTTAGAATCAATTTAAGGCTTTCATAGTATTTTGGGGGTATTCTACATTAAAAAGGATACTGAAACCAACACAATTTTTGTTTCCATTTTTTTCCAATCACACTTCTACACTTTTGTAAACTTTGAATTCTTCTAAGCCTGCTGATATTCTTCTCTGGTGTTGATAGTGTTGTTTTGCTTATATATAGCTCTGCACTCTTATCAAATATCCCTTTTCTAAACCTCTTGCTTCTGACAATTCTGGCCCAGTGAGATTTTCTCCTTCATTTTGTTCTTTTTGGTGTGAAAAATCACTTTCTTCCTTAGATTTTTTTTAGTTGCCTTCAGCTCTATAAGCTTTGGAGAACTATGTATGTTCCCCAAATTTCACTAACATTTTATATTCCCACATTCACAAATACCCCAAGAAAGCTAGGATAAAAACTCCAGTCAAGTTCTACCTCAAAGAAAAAAGCAATCAAGGAGATGAAAAGGGGAGAGCCCTTGCCTCTAATCTAGGGTTGATAATTTGATAGTCAAATTGTCAAGACAGATGATGCTGAACTACGATTCTCAGCACCCATAGGTTGCTTACACTTGTGCTAGAGTCTAGTGGTCACCAACCAGTGGGCTGCGGTCCACTGATGGGCCGTGAGAAAATTTTGGTGGGCCGCAGAGAAATCTCACCCCCAGAGCACCCCCACAAAGCAATTAATCCAGGCTGCACAGAAATATAGGGCTGCGCCACCCACATGGCCCGCAGGAACCCTCCCCGCCCACTCACTCCTTACCCAGTAAACTTGCCTGCTAAGTTGCTACTTTTCTTTTTTCCAACCACCATCTGTTCTGCTGTGCTGGGAGATTTAGATTAGTTAGGAAACAGGAAATGGTTGGATTTCTTGCTTTCTAGCTAGTCTTTAAATCTTTGGCTCAGCACAGCGAACCTTCCTTAGGACTGAAGGTTTGCTTGCAAGTAAATTCAGTGCAGACTACTAAGCAAATTTGAGAGACTGAGCTAGCCAGTGGCAGATAGATAGCTCACTGAATGATTCTGTGAGCAACTCAATCTGCCTAATTTTTGGTAAAAGTTGCTCTTTTTATAAATAAAAAATTCAATATTTACATACATGGTGTGTTGAGAGTTAATTTTGTGAGTTTGCTTGCAAGCAAATTTTATGTGACAGACTGAGTTAGCCAATGACAGATAGATAGATCTCTGAATGAATCTGTGATTCTGTGAGCAACTCAATCTACCTGCTTTGCCTGGTTTTGCGTAAAAGTTGCTCTTTTTTATAAACAATTCAATATTTATATAAATATTTATAATATTTACATACAAGCCATGGCCAGCCAATCACATGACCACCAAGCCACACCCACAAATTAGGCCACACCCACAGAACCGGTTAGTGGTCCCTGGAATCTAAAATTATGAGTTTGGTGGTCCCCGAGGTCCAAGAGGTTGGCGACCCCTGTAATGTCTGAGACTATTGCACTTTTAATGATCTAATGTGGAGGGAGCCATATTTTTAGGCATTTATGTAATGGGCCTTGGTCTATTGGATATTTTTGATAAGAAAGAGTATTTGGGCATGGAAAATCCTATGTTCCTCTAATCTACTGTAAGTACAGCAATCTTACTCCCTTGCTGCCTTTATACTTAAAATCATTTTATAAAATTATAAATGGGGATTTTATATTTTCCAAATGCAGCAGACTTCTATTAATAAAGACATCATTTTTCTCCATCTGTTGGTCATTAGATCTTCAGAGATTTCCAAACATTCCAGTTCCTTTGACTTATATTTGAACACCTAGTTTCTCTTGGCACCTTTGCAAATCCCAAGCTGTAATTATTATCACTTTCCTGCCCTTGCAAGAGACTGCATTGAACTGTAATAAGGCAGATCTAGTCCATCAATTGTGGGAAATACTTATCTACCCATTATCGCATCTCATATCTTTTATCCTTTGAAACGCCCTGGGTGACAGTTTCTTTGAATTTGATGGGATCGTTCATCGTTAAGAGCAATAAAAGAACCACTTTTTGTCCATGAAATTATATTAAGTGACAGAAATACCCCCTTTTACTGATGTAAGCATATGGACAGCTGCATTTGTTCCCATGCCGTTAGCATCACTCATCAAGTACATTAATATTGAATTAGAGGCCATAGGTCATTTTTTCCCAGGCATAATTGGAATTTAAATTTCCTTGTAATGAAAGTACTAATTGATATTATGCTTAAATGAACTTTTTTAGCGCAATTATAAATATTCTGAATGCAAAGTAGCTTTTTCATTGGCATGTAGAAAGCCCTCTCTTTCACTGGACTTTTACAGGGGCAAATCATGAGATTGTTTACTCCATTTAGCAGCAGCTTTCCAGGGTCTTGTCTAGAAGTTCTCATTAGCATCTCTACATGAGATGCATTTTAACTGGAAATGTCAGAAACTGAGCTATCCCCCTCCCCTGTCCAACAATTTGGATGAAAGCAGCAGCAGAAAAACAATCTTCAGAAAACAATATCAGAGCCACATGGGAAATGCTTTGTGGAAAAGGAAATATGGGTGTGTAGTTTGGAGCAATGTTTAATGGATTTGTTCCTGTCCCAACTAGATTATAGGCATGAACTACAGCAGGAATGGACTCCATGGGGTAGACTGATCTCTCCCAGCTGTAACTTGATGTTATCTTTCCTGAGATATATCAGTAAGTCATGTACAAAAAATGTTCCCCACATTCAGACATAAGGGAAGTCAAGAAATATGCTGCCGATTTCCACTCTTCTTGACAGCACTTATACATTTTTATTTTGCCCATTCTCTGTAAGGTTACCTCATAATTTCCTTTTTTACATAAGCTTCTAATTGTCAACCCCGTAAGTCACACATTTATTTTTCTCTGTCAGCGTTTCAGAAAACCTCAACTCCAACAAATAACATTCGCTCTTTTTTTTTAGCAAACATCCATTGGGGTATCCAGTCATTAATAAATGTAGCTGTTGATCTTTCTCTATTCAATTAATTGTTCTCTAGTTAATTTTGCTATCCCTGCTAGTTTTGTCAACTATTCCTCCATTGTGGATATTTCAGAGTTTTTCCCATTTTTTTACTTCTAATTGTCCGGCAGTAGTAATCATATATAAAAATAATATTCCATGGCTCTTTTCTAATCAACTATCCATTACCACCATGAAAATAAATCTGATTTCAATTGAATGTTGATCTTTAAAATTATTTGAATTATTTATGTATTAGACCCAAAAGATCTCAGATAATCAGAGTTGGAACGGACCTTGTAGGTCATCTAGTCCAGCCCCCTGCCCAAGCGGAAGACCCTACACCATTTCTGACAAATGGCAGTCCAATCTCTTCTCGAAAGTCTCAAGTGATGTCGCTCCCACAACTTCCGAGGGCAAATTGTTCCATTGGTTGATCTCGGGGGTGGGGGGGTATTAGTCCACCAGGCATGATAAAATTATCCTTCATGTTGTCCACATTTCCAACATACATTGGAAGTACCTCTATATATTCTAGACAATTTTTCTTGCATAATTTGGCAAGAGTACATCATTTACATTGGTAAATCATATACATTCACTATTGCACTATTGCCTTGGCTACTTTGGAGGTGTCTTGGTACCATAGAACCTCACTCAGAAGGCTTTTATAAACTTTATTTTCCTATTTCTTTTTTCTTTTCTATTCTTTTTCTTTTTTCACTACTTGCTACTGTTCTTTAATTTATTATCTTTATTTGCGCTTATGGTTTTTATATGTTACAAATTTATTTCATAAAAACTGTTTAAAAAAAAGATGCTACAAACTGGCCCTAGTGAGAAATGAAGGCCTTAGAAAAGATATTCAGATGCCAAAATAACTGCCTGTAATTTGGCAGTTCAAATCCCACCAGGCTCAAGGCTGACTCAGCCTTTCATCCTTCCGAGGTGGGCAAAATGAGGATCCAGATTTTTGGGGGGCAATATGCTGACTCTGTAAAACTGCTTAGAGAGGGCTGTAAAGCACTTTAAAGCAGTATATAAATCTAAGTACTATTGCTATTGCTAAAATATGTCTGTATTTACAAAGACCAGAATCATATACGCAATCATTTTCCCAGTGGCACTCTATGGAAGCTTTGATGAAGCAGAACAGAAAGAGTACAGACTGTTTTGAAATTTGGTATTGGAGAAGGCTCCTGAAAATATGATGGACAGCCAAAATAGTAAACAAATGGATCATAGAACAAATCAATCCATAGATCTCACTCAAGGCACAAATGAACAGGCTGAAATCATAACATTTTGAGCACATTATGCAAAGACCTAGCTCTCTTTAGAGACCTGTACTACTCCCCACCATTCAGTCAGAGCTGAAGAAGCTTCTTGGATAAGAAGCGAAGTGTCTTCAAAGAAAAAGAAGAAAGTCCAGTTGTCTCTTGAAAAAGCACCTCTGAGACAATTTTATACACATTTATTCAGAATTAATAACTCAGTGTGTTTGATAGGATTTATATTCATGTAAGAACAGGATTACCATACACAGTACATTCTTCTATCTACCAGTATACATTTCTCAATCTATGATTGTCTCACAACTAAGTACATAATATACTAGTTATATTAAAATGTGAATTGAAGTGATATCAGTATAGAAATGCTGGAAATGACCAGAACTCCTAATTAGGGCTGAATATAGGTTAATTATCATTGTTGTATGCAAATCCCAGGAGAGATGACCACATATATTGGGTGCAATGTGTTATTTTATGTCTTTTAATCCAAAAATGCTGCTTTCTATTTAGAATGTGGATGAAATTATCTTCCTTGCCATATATTTAATGCAAATCCAACTGAATGCTGCTGAAATTTGAGAAACCATAAATAGATCCATAAATGCTGCATAAATGAGATCTTAATTTTGAAACAGACAATAGTTGCATGTGAATAGCCTTTTTTTGGCTATGCATTTATATGTCAGATTCAATAGAAAATGTATAAAATAATAAAAATAAGCAAAGATATATCAATAATTATTAACTATATGTATTCAAAACTACATTCAAAAAGTCAGAGACTACAAATGATGTAATGAAGTTATGAAGTATGTGCAGTTACGTGTTTCTTGAAATCACATTCACTATAATGTAAGTATTACAGTATTTTCCATTCTTCATCTATCCATCCAGTATCTTATACAAGCAAAACAATTTGGAGCTTTTTGATAGAAGATTTAAAAGTACTTAGATGAAATGAAGAAAGTCCCTTTTAGCCAAATGGCTCATCTTCCCCAGCACAACATCCTTAAGAGATGTGTTTGGCAGTGAAAGTAGGCACCCCATTTATTTCTTCATGGTCAAGTTACTATTTCTCTGTGCATAGTGAAAGGAGCTGTACTTTCTCTTGGAGTAGAAAAAACAGTAATGGGTATAACATGGGTAAGTCTTGGAAAAAAGACGTTGACACCTTCCTTAAGAATGTTTCTGAATAGGATGTGCTTTTTCTTTTCTAATTTGTATTAAAAATTGGACCAGAAAGAACAAGATTTGCACTGTATCTGCAGAAGCTATGTGTTGTCAAAGGAGTGTGGGCTGTCTTGCTCACACACATGTACACATGCACACACACACACAGACCACAGCTGTTAGGAATCTTTATTAAGGCTTCCAAACCTGAATTACTATTCCCCTTCACCAACACCAGCACACACACCAATGAGTTCAACAGGCTACTCAAGAACAGCCACAGCCAGTCCACAGCATGAAGGCAAGGCAAGTCCACTATGCAAGTTCATGAGGCAATGGCAAATCCAGAGTTCAAGAGGCATGGTCCAAAGTTCAAAGTACAGAATCCAAAGAGTCAAAGCAAGAATCACACTGGCTGAAGAACACACAGCAAGAAAACGGACATGTTCTCAGTGTTGTTTCATTCCACTTGCTGAGCTAAATAGCTGCGGAAGTGCGGCCCATCAAGAGGGGCAAGGCTACCTCCTTGCAAGTAGCCTGATTGATCTTTGCTGTACCTGCTTCTTCTCAGCCCTATATAGTCCAACATTTACTCAAAAGGAAAGGTTGAAATCTTTCTGCTATTTTGACAAAAAAATCATCCTGAACATAATTTATTCTACTTATCCAGAAGGCCATTTGTCCTATATCAGTCATAGATTGATATAGTTGTTCTGTTCTATAGTTGTTCACCAAGTTGTTCTGTTACTGGATTTGCTTTCTGTCCTTCATCTGCACCTCTTTTCTTTTTTCTGTAATGGTGAAGAGTTGTGTTCTCTCTTCTTTTTGTTCTAGCAGAAGCATATGTTTTTCAACCACTTGCAATCATTGGGAATTATGGATTTCATCCTGCTCTGAGCAATTAATTCAGCCTTTTTAAAGAAATCAAAGTTTGACCAATGCCTATCTTTTCTTAATCAACTTGGACTTTAATTTCCCTTTTATTACCTCTTCAAGATTGAAAAACCTTCAGAACATCAAGCTTTGCAATCTCTGTTTAATATGTTTAAACAGAACAGAAACTACATGCTTCCAACTTTGTGTTCCAAAATTTGTAACATTCAGCAAATGACTATAATGCTGTTTCTGGGAAAATTTTAAATGCTAAGAACGTGTATGAAATTGATTTAAAGAAAGATGTGGAAACTAACTAAAATATCCTCTGTGTGGGAAAGACTTTCTGTGTTTATAAATTGCTGATAAGAAGGTTTTGAAGATTAACTACTAGAAGGCAACAGATTGCTACTTAAAGGAAATTTATGATCTGTGGACCCAAGAACTGTGTGAGCTGCTTAACCTTATTTTGCAACCAAAAAGTGTTGAAGAGAATTCAACTTCTTTGAATAAAATTGAAAAAAGATATTATAGAAGCCCCTAAAATTATAGCCTAGAAGACAAGAAATGGAAATATTACATTTACAAATAGAGCTGGAGATCTTTTAAAAACAACAACAGAAGCACACAATAACCTATCAAAAGTGTGGTGTGTCAGGTGTGGAAAAAAACAGGACCATATGTGAAATTTCAGTTAAAAAGATCTATTGCCCATTCAGGAATATTCTTCACTAACAGTTAGCACCAGCTAGAAGTTAGATAAGGGTCAACAGAATTTATAGTACAGCGATGGATGCATCATGTGCAGGCCACACCCACCCCAGCTCCGTAAACATCACATGGCAGCTACATGACACTGTGAGTTTGACACCTGTGCCTTTGTGAGTTAACCTTATTATGTTTGTGACTGCATATCAATTCTATGCTGATTCCTCTTTCAACTCTGCCCCAGGCTCTGCCTTTCCTTCTCTTACATGGTGTGAACTACTTATTTAAACTGAAGTTCAAAAGATGTACTAGAAAGGCTACATTGAAACTGCATATAGACTTTAATAAAAGTGACAAGGACTATGAAAGCAGGCATTAGAATTTTATGTATGGGATTTAAAGACTGCCAGAAGGAAGAAGAAAAAATACAAAACTGGTTTGTCTGCAATATCTAAATTATTATTTTTAGCATATAAATGTTATTAAAACAATGGATAACTATCTCTGTTGAAATGTTTAATTGGGTGTAATAGGTTGGTTTGTAATAACTATGTGGTTTGTATTGATATTAGTACTTTTACTACATGAATAAAGATTATTATTTGTGGTAATGTTGAATAGTTTTTAATTTTTATAATGTTTAATTATGGAGATTAGATTTGATTATTAAAGATTTATTAGGGGGAAATATATTTTAGGTAGAAAGTGGGACTATATATTTATGTTTGGCATTGTTATTAATTTTTATTAAATTTTTGCTGACTAATAAAAAATCTGAGGATTTAGAGATGAATTTATAGAAAACAGGATGACATGGAATAAAGATTTATTTGGTTGTGTTTTAAGAGACAGTGATAAGTTATTAATGTTGAATTTATTTGCTAGTGATTAAGGGGAAACTTTCTTATTTTTTTTTTTACCCTATCTTTTCTTTTCCCTGAGGGGGAAAGGGAGGTGTTTCTCTACCTACAAAGACAATTCATTAATTTATCTGTTAAATATAATGCTTAATAAAATTATTGAAAACAAATATGTCCAGATGAGTCAGCTGGGCTTCCACCTAAGTTATGGAGAATAAAAATGAATGTGCTTTGGACCTTCCTGGCCAAAGTTTAGAAATCCAGAATTTAAAGCTTGTTGCCCGAGGGGTAATGTAAAACCTTTCAGAGAAACAAATATTAATTCAATATATCTTACTATCTCAGCATGGAGTCAACCTGCTAAATGCTTTTCAGGATCCATGTAGAATATATGAATTTATTTTTGTAAGAGCATTCTGATCTAAGACATAACTCTTTGCATTTCATGACAAATGCAAAGAAAGGATTGCTAGGGGTTAGCAAACCTCATATCAGTTTTGATTCATAAACAGGACAGGTCTTTCCATGCCTATTTATTCAAAATCTTTTTTAAAAAATCTATGCCTGGAGAAACTTTTCCAGCCTGACAAGATCTTATCTGTATTTCTTAAGCTTATAAAGTGATAACTAAATAAGAAAAAAAATCAGAAGCTGAAGAATAAAATTTAAAGAGTGTCTCCATGTACCTGCATATAGTAAGCTTCTGAACATGCTCACTCAAGACTGCTTATTTTGTTTTTACTTCTCTTGACAATCTTCATTGACAATAGTTAGAACAATAGGAGGGCATGCAATATTTGCTAAGCTTTTGATCTGCCAATTCCCATCCCTTCTAACTACCCTCCTTAGTAGTAGTAGTAGTAGTAGTAGTAGTAGTAGTAGTAGTTTCAAAAAGAAAGGGAAGGAGGATAAAAGAGAAGATTTGAGATTGAGCCAATACTGTAGCTGTACTGAAATTACAAGGTATGTCAGTTTAAGGTCTCAGGAGTTTGGTCATTTCAATTCTCCCCACTCTTCTGAATGTGTCATTATGACACTTAAAACTTTATGGAGGAGGTAATTGTATTAGTACAACTGTTTTTGTCAACAGCCTGTCTTCTGTGGGATGCTTTTTCCCCTTCTGGGGCTGAACCTGCAGCATAAGAAGCTTGTAGTTACTCTGTAAGGATATTGAATATCTGAGTTATGACATCAAGTTTGATAGTTAAGTTTTATTGCCTTAAACAGTACTCACCATACAATAGTCTGAAGATGGAGAAACAGATTTTATTTTATAAAACATAAAGATTCCCTCATCTAGGACTTCCGGTTTGAGCTTCTTCAGCGACAGACCGAAACCTCATCTCTGCGAGGCTTCAATCCGTGCTTGCCACTGGAGCGCCCCGAGCAGGCTGGTTTCGGGGCTAAGCCACCCCGTAGAGGTGGTGAAGAGGTGGGAGACTGCCAGCAGGGTTGAGGAGAGCCGCATCTCTCCTCCCCAGCTGGCCATTACTCCCTTTCCCGAAGGCGGTTGCAGCAGTGGTCAGAAACGGCCACCACAAAGAAGAACTTGACCAGAAAAGAATGTGGAGGAGGAAGATAAGAAGAGAAAGTTTTGGTTGACCAGGTCAAACAGCAAAAGCAACAAATAATTGAAACTGTTAAAAAACAATAACATTGTTCCCTAAAAAGATTTTTAAGCTGCGAAGGAAAGAGAAAAGGGAAAAGATTTGGGTTTTTTTTTCTCCTTTTCCTATACTGACAGCTAAGAGACTTAAGCAAGAAATTGGAAAAAAATCCACTTTGACATCAATAGGCATTTAATGCTGAAAATAAAAAGTCAAAGGGATAATGAAGATTTCTGGATAATTAAAAGCTTTTGAAAACAGGAAAGGAGAGAAAAAGAATAAAAGGGTAGGATCTGGAAGGGAGGAGACTGCCTGGAATTAAAAAAAGAACTTACAGCAAAATCTCAACAAAACTTCCAAAAGATACATTCTAACTGAAATATCACAACAAAAACCCCAGGAAGAGAAAGTCGAAAAAGAATAAAGAAGATATAACTCGGGACTATCTGGATTACTTGATGATTTCTGGGTTCTTAGTTATTGTTTTGAATGACTAAAATCAATCGGGTGGTTCTTTCAAACTGTTTAAAATGGCTCCGCTTTTAGAAGAACTAAAAATGGAACTTAAAAAGTACAAAGAAGATGCACAAGAAGGGAGAGGTTCTTTTGGCTTCGTATTTCAGTTTTTAGGAATGGAGATTTGGAATTATGAGAAACAACAAGAAATGCCTGCAGAACAAGAAGATTGTGACAAAGAAGAAGCCATCTTTAATGAACAAGTAATCTTAGATGGGGGGAAAAAGGAAAGGGGGGGAAAGAGAATTGAAAGTTTAAGATTGGGAAAAACAACTCCCCCCCCCAAAAAAAAAAATACAGTGAAAAATAAGTATAAAATCAGAAAGCAACAGAAGAGGGAAATGCAGAAGAGAGAATTAGAACTAGAGAGACAAGGGGGTAAAAGGGGGAGGGAGAAGATGAGAGGGAAGAAAGAAAGGAAAAGAAGTTATAAAGGACAGAAGCAAAATATAGAGAAACAGGGCCTATTTAGAGATAATGGGTGAAAACTTAATGGAAAAAAGGATTCTGCAAAGGTACATAAGATAGTATGGTTATATTAGAAGCAGAAATAATTTTAGAAAATATGAAACAATGTATGATTAAAATGTCTGATAGAATAGCTATTGTAATTCGGTGGAATGTTTGTCAATAAATAAATGTAACAAAAGGTATATTTAATGATTTTTAAAACATATGTGAAGAGAAATAAGGGGAAAATTAATTATGGAGATTATATGTGTTTTTAAGGAAGTATGATATTTAATTGAAAAGAAGTGTTAAAGATGTTAAGATTTTAATGATTATTAATGATAGAACTGAACTGGAATGGAATGAGGGTTTATAATTCCATATATTTACAATCTTTCTTTTTTAAAAAAAATATAGTGTGTATTATAAGAATGTACCAAGCAGAATTTGATTGGAATTTATGTATTATGTATTATATTGAAGGTCATAAACTTAAGGTATATATTGAAGTTTAAATAAGAGTTGAATGGATGTAATTAAAAGATATAAAGGTGTCATACTCCAATTAGTAACTACAGGAGAAAATTTGTTTAACGAGAAAAGATAATATGAAATTAAAACAGAACAGATAAAAGTATAAATATAATGATTTGAATTGAGATGAGATTCAAAATAAAATTGAGAAAATTAAAAGAGGGGAAAAACTATATAGAAAATGTAAAATAGTATACGATATGAATAGAATACAAAAAGGAGCATGAAATTGAGTTTTGTGTCTGTATAAAGAAATTCAACCCGGGACCATGCTATTTTCAAAAAAGATGTTTTACTTGTATTTTGTGTGTGAAAACCCAAATAAAACTTTATTTTAAAAAAAAGATTTCCTCATCTAAAGATTGTCCTGAGTGTGATGAGTCTGTTTCAAGAATTAATTTTTACAATCACTGAAAAACAGAATAATGATCACAAATGTGACCATTATAAAACAAAGGCCAGATACAGACAGACCATCTAGCTCAGAAAAGGGGTTCAATTATGTAGGATGGGGAGGAAAACAAAATGCAGAAGTGTTTGAATATTTTCTGTCTATACAGGCTTGTCCTTCAACAGTTGCTGAAATTCTTTGATTACAGCTTTCTTCCTTCAACAAGTTTTACTTATCTGTAGTTCCTAGCTTTCTTATGAGTTTGCCTCAGTTGTCCATTCCTGTCTGAATGATGAAGTCCAACACACTTCTAGATTGTCTCTCAAATATTGATCTGTATTTGATTCTTGACATACTCAAAGTAATTCGAGTGTGTCAAGAATCAAATACAGGTCAACAGATGCATTATCAATTGCAATTTGATTACTTATATTAATTAATTCTACATCTTCATACAAACTGTCTGTGAAAATAGGATTTGGGTTCTATAAAGAGATGATACCAGGACTAGGCTAAAATAGGCCAAGAGTACCCAAATGTAATTAAACAATATATTGAAACAATTCATTTTTATTCAAATGTTCAAATTCGGTCATTACAATTAAGTAAGAGCAGGATCCCTTGTTTCTTGTCTTCTACCTTTCTCCATCAAATATCTTACCCTTTGAGCGTAATATGGGAGAACTATTTTCAAAACTGTTTATTGAATATAATGACATTCAAAAATACATGAATTAGGAAAAATGCACATGAAAATATATAAATGACTATGGGTTTTGTTAAAAGAAGAATCTTTAAATGGTACCTAAATATGACTTTTTAAGAAAAGAAAATTGAAAAAGAAAGAGTAGGTTTATCCAGTGCTACATGAAGCTGCAGTCAGATACAGCATATCACATAAAATCTAAGCAACACTAACTGATCTCTGCATTTTAGCAGTTGCAGTTATTGATCAATTGCTGTTATTGATCTACTTTCATTGTTTCATAGGCAAGTCCATGAAGTCTCTAGACTCCAAGCAGAGTTTTGCATTGAAATTTTTGCTGTGTAGTGTAGATGATGTAGATACGTCTGATATTTTAAGCAGAATGCATCATGTAGCAACAGTGGAGATAAAAGTGGGGGGTGGGCATTACTTCATCTTCCCATAAAGATGCATATGTGCAAAGCATTGCATGGACAATTGGCATGACCCATATGTAGATGCATCATGACTTCACAATATATTCTCACAATATACAATATATTTCTCTCCCTTTTCTTTTCAGCAGCAGTCTTACCTTTCAGCCTGCTGCCTTATATACTATTTTATATTTGCTCTGTGTTTTGATGAAGTACAAACACGTGCTATTTGTCAAATAAGGCAATGATAAACAGATAAGATTAAAGCAAATGAAAATTCTATATTCTTGCAACTTGTTACAATCAGCAAGAATGTTAACATTCTCATACATTGCTGCTGAGAAAATTAATACTGAATTCAAAACACAGTTTGGGATTGCCAACTATGCATGTTTTAAAATGCTAAAAAGCAGAGGAAAAAAGTGTTAAAAACAACCCTAGATCCTAATTTCTATAAACTTTTGGGAAGGAGGAATAGAGGAAAATAACTGATAATAAAGTTTGACATTTTAATACATCATATCTGTTTCAAAAGTGTAATGCATGCAGTACTGAAGGCAGACCTCAAGAATTTCTGTCATGTCTTCCAAATATATGTATATCACAATTCAAATTTTTTTAAAAAGATCATGCATCCCTTTTCTTTTGTCTAAGCCTAAGACCAATTAGTAAAGTTCTAATATATAATCCACTCTTTTTATGTAAGCAGAATGTTTCACTATCAGAACTTTCTTCAAAGGGGTTATAGCTTTCAATATTCATATAGATAAGATGAACGAGTGATTGAAGCAATTTTTGAAGGGCATGCTGTTGGCCTTGTCAAATCAGGTACTTTGCTACAGTTTGTCCAATGAAGTGACTGCTAGTAGCTGTGCAGGCATCAGCATAGGCAATCTACCTAATTACAGTATAAAAGTGCCAAAATATATTAAGGGACTGAGGGACATTCTGAAATATGTGGTACCATTTTTAAATGTGATTCCCATTGTTTCTCATGGGGCCTCAAGAGAAACACATTTGATCAGAGAGATAAGATTACCCTAATAAACTAAAATAAAGTGGAAATTCAAACCTGGACATTCCAACTTCAAAACCATGACTTTTGTACATTTCATGATATCAAAGCAAAAGCTTTGAATTCAGTCTTCACAGTTGTAAGATAATTTTACAGGTCCATTTGTTTTGCATAAAATGCTATCCATTCATGAACCTAAAACAACAGAGGTCACAATTTCTATCAGCTCTGCTCATGAAAAAAAAAATCAATGTATAATGTATGTTATGTAATGTATATAATCATCAATAGCTTCTTTGAACACAAAACTGAGTCATCCTAAAACACAATGTCAGTTTGCCATGAAACAAGTATTATGATAAAAGTAAACTGACCTGAGATGAACTAATGGTGCTTCTGCAGCTCTGGGAGAGTGGCTTCTCCAAGCAGCACTCTGATTAAGGGAAAAGAACTAACACTGAGAGTTAACAGCATCTGGATCTACTCTTTTAAGACAAAGGAGACCTCATATGCTTCTGTCAGGAAAAGCCAAAAGATACACGAGCTTTCTGAAATTCTCCTCCTGTTTCCTAACAGACTAAAGAGAAAGTCAGATGCAACATCAAAACAGAGCTTATTTTGAGAAGAGCTTAACGGTAGTCCTCGACTTACATTTCATTTAGTGACTATTCAAAGTTACATCACTGAAAAAAGTTACTTACGATCGTTTTTCATGCTAACAACCGATGCAGCGTCCCCATGGTCATGTGATCAGAATTTGGATATTTGGCAACAGGTTCATATTTATGATGGTTGCATATGATCCCCTTTTGCAACCTTCTGACAAGCAAAGTCAATGGGGAAGACAGATTCACTTAAAAATTTAACATCTGCAGTGATTCGCTTAACAACTGTGGCAAGAAAAGTCATAAAATGGGACAAAACTCACTTAATGACTATCTTTTTAACAAACATAAATGTTGGACTCAATTGTGGTTGTAAGTTGAGGACTACCTGTATGCCAGAGGGAAATATGAGACAATAAATTGATTTCAACAGAAGAATTTCTAAACATATTTTTAAATAAAAATTATGACTATCAAGTTCAATTTAGTAATCTTTTCACTGGCTTAATGAAATATTCCATTTTTATTTTATTTTAATAAAATAATTTTGAAGAGCAAAGGCTAGCCATCCCTATTTGAGAACTGGTCAGCTGTATCAGATTTTTGTATTTCTTTTTTTCTCCTTATAGGCCACCAAATCCAAATTGAGTCACAACAACTTACATACATACATAAATCGTATATATAAATAATAATTCCATATCAAATTATTGTGTTCAATAACTTCAATTAAATTCTAAATTGTATTTTGAGCATCTGAAATGCTAACCCTTTAAAATCTCCAGCATCTTTTGCAAGCCTAGCATAGCATTAACCTATGTCATTGGAGATTCCTGGGCCTAGATATATTTGTGGAATCTGTGGCTTGCAGATTACTTGGGTCACAGTATTGTTGACAAATGTCAAAGAAAGAAGGTAGGAAGGCACCTTACAATTTACCAGATTCAGAAACAAAAACATGGGAGCACATGCACTCAGGAATTCTGCTGACATTTGTAGTAAGATACTGGATTTTTTATAAATTCAAATAAATGCACCCAGTGTTTGCAAGAAGCCTATTCATTGACCTGATTCCAAGGGAAATATTGGACTAGAACAAATACGTAATGGAAAATGGATAGAATGTATGAAGCATTATGTAACAAGTGTATTAAAATGTTTTGACCCTTAACTATACATATACACGCAATTAATTTTCTCTTTAGCGAACAATCCATCTTTATTTTAAAAAAATGAAGATGAACTAGCATGTGAAATATACACTCTTCTAAGATCTCTTTTATTTAAATACACAAGCATTTTAGCAGCAGGATTAACCTTGGCAATTTTCATAATATCTACAATTGCTTAAAGTAAATTATCCAACTAACTATAATGCATAAAGAATTAGAAACAAATTTAATTGACCTTGGTACACCAGTTATATATAATACCTACAATTTTATAAACAAAATCCTATCAATTTCTGACAAGTGCAAAATGCAGTTAGTAATTAAAAATAACCTCATCACTTAGTCATTACATATTTTGGCTTCTTATTTTCTTTTCTCCTTTCACAAATTTTTATGACAATAAAAAGCAATCTTAGACAAATACAAGTGGATTCAAAGAAACTAGTTGTTTGCCGGAATGATGACTGTTAGATACAATAAATAAAAGACAGAAATTTCACACAATTCTCTGCTCTGAGTGTAATACTATCAGTGGATGCCCTCACAGAGTTTGGGAATTCACACTGCTTTAGAACACTTATCAGCACTACTCTGAAACTACACTTCTCTTGATGGTTACAGGCTTCAGAATAACAACAACAACAAGTATAGAAGTTCAAGGTATATTGGTCCTTTTTTATAGAACTGCCATATTTTGGCGCTGGCAATTGTTACATTGTAGGACTTACATTTTGAAGAGTGGGATTCTTCTAAGATTTCTTCTTGTTTTTGTGTAAGCCAGTATGAGCACTGGTTTTTTGTGTATTTTTGCTTGCAAGTCCTTGGGTCAAAGACTTCTCTATCTCAATTTTCTTCTCTTGATTATCTGTGCGTTTTGCAACAAGTCTTGGAGACAATGATCCACCACTCTGAATCTTAAAAAGGCAATAAAAACAAGATATGTTGAATATTGAATGTAACATGAGGAGAGAACATTTAGCCAAAGTACATGGTTTCTCTCTTACTGCTGAAACAATATTTCATTGGTAAGATTTTGATAAGATTTTTGGTAAGTTACATTTAAAAAGAACAGAAATGAAGTTCTCTCTCAAAATGTCCATAAATCAGATAAACTAAAATGTGGATTAGCAACAAAATCTACTCAGCAAAACTATAATCCTTGACACCCTGAGAGTACACTGAGATCTTTTGCACTGGTGACAAATTCCTTGTGTATCTAACCACACTTGGCCAAGTAAAGTATTCAATCCACTCCTACAAGCTCTAAGACATATGACAAAGGTGTGAGGTACTTTCCACCTACTGCTTTAGAGTTCCTTTTTACATAAGTGTGCTATGATATCAGTAAAAATCTTTCTGGTTCAACACATGAACATGCCTGAAAATCTGTGGGGCTATACTGGACTTTCATCTACACTTACCTTACCTGAAAAAAAAATGAATTCATGAAAACATTCTAATTTCTGTGATAGCAACATTTTCCTTATCAACTTTATAACATAGAGCATCATCTATGACCCTAGCCTAGTGCAAGTGCTTAGAGTTGGGCTGCTATATAATTAAATTGATTGTTGGGTAAATATGCTTACACTGGAGGTTGATTTGACAGTTGAACTCTTCTTTCTGTAAGTCCCATTTGGTAAAACATGGATATGACTTTTTTTCTTGTTAGTCTGGGGGGGGGAAAGTAAAGGAGAAACTGATTTTAAGGAAAATATCAGATGCAAACATAAAAAGAGATATTGAGCTGACTAATCCAGCTCAATCTGTGCTGCTTCATTTAAGCTGACAAATATTTTAAGTTTACTTGTTTTGTTGGTGTTGAGGGTTTGCTGCTCCCACTCTCTAGTTCTGTTTCGATATTGGGGTCTGAATTGCCATTGCTGCTAACGGGGCTATCTTGTTCTGCATGAATTTCTTCCAGTTGTGAGGCAGGTGATGCACCATTTAATCCATCTTCAAAAACTGATACTTCTGTAGTGCTGCTACTGCTGATATTCCACTTCTTCATTAACTCAAGGACATTAAATGGCCTTTGAACAATGTCTGTTTCACCCTGAACAATAACAATTAATTTAAGAGGTTTTTTTTAAGACAAAATGAACAAAATAGATGAGCAACTACTGTACTACTGCTATTCTGAATATAAATTATATTTTTTAAATAAACCAATGATGAGCCTATAAGACAAAGAAATCAAGTTTTGTTTCTCTTTTAAAAGATAGAGAAAAAGAGACAGAGACAGAAAATTAAAACAGAGTACTATTGGATTTTTTAATAAGACCACTACCAACTTAACAGAGTACTTTTTTATATATAACTCTTTTTCATTATGATCAGAACATGTTAGAAATGACCCCTTAATTGTTTATAAATAGCATAGGAATTAAAGAGTATGAAGCTGGCCTCTTTGGAGAAAAGGGTATCCTCGAGTTTCCATCAGAAAAAAAAAATCCTTCACCAACAGCCACCTAAAATATCACAGGGTAAGCTAATTAGAAGTTCATTAGGACAATGCAATCTTCCAATTTAGGGTCAAGCTACCAGTACCAGGAAAACATGGAGTGTATGATACATCAATCTCTTTACTATGATCCTTCAATTTAGAGTGTTCATGTTTCATTTCAGAAATCTACATCTTAGGAAAAAAGTAGCAGTTAGGCTAGGATAACAAATCCATTTGAATGTCATTTAATTACAGCAACATTATCTACATATAAATTCATAGTTATTTTCCATTTAAAAATGTTTCCCTTCTGTCATTTTAAGAATATAATTGGGCAGCAACTTTGATGGCATGCTGATCTCTCATCCAAGGCTCAGGTTCTCTCCTATAATTAGATATTGCATGTTTGTTAAGAGTACCAGGAAGAAAATTATCATAAATTACTGGAAATGACCAAAGTTAGAAATAAAAACAGCAGAACTCAATCTTGATATTGCAAGTGAAATATGCAGTATCTGCAAATATGGTTTTCCTCCTTTTTGGCAACAAAGTTTCATGAATTCAGTCAGAAAAGTACTGGGATTATTAGCAACGCTTCACATTTATAGTTCAATAGCAATAATATTTCTAGAATAACTGCACCATTCCAGCCCACCTACCTTCAGCTTCAGGTTTCTCATTGCAAAGTATCAAAATATTTAAACAGAGAAAGAAGTATCTGAGACAATGACCCCCACATATATTGTGCTATACACAAGTGCAAACATTTGTAAGCAGCAAAGAGCGCTTTTGTCCTTATGAAAAGTACAAGCCCTTTTCTATTACTTTGTAGGGAACTGGAGCTGTGAACAGCTGAAAGAGCTTAGACAGCCATTTAAATGAAGGTATAGCTCCTGTCCTCAGTCTGAATTAATGTTGTAACAGAAGCATGGAGACAAAATGATCGTTCAGTGGTGGTATCAAGACACAATATGCCTACCTAGTACTATTACTAGATGTGTGTTCACACGCAGGTGTATAAAAAAATTTTCTGATTTAATTTTAATACTGCATTTTAACACTGTCTTTATTATTTTAATAATCACCTCAAGATCGTGAACACACGATCCTCCTTTTTCCCCACAACAGCAACCATGAGGTGAGTTGGGCAGCAAGAATGTGACAGATTCAAAATCACCAATTAGGCAGGACTAGAACTCAAAGACACCTGGCTTCTAGACTGGTACCTTAACCACCAGACATGAGGACTGGAATAATAGAGACATGCACAGAGAAAATTCTATATGTATTTATGCCTAGTGCTTCTGAATTTACAGAATGATTTTCAGATATGAACTCCCAATTTGGCAGATGCAAATTTTCATCTGTAATTAACAGTAGACAAACTGATGTTGCAGACAACACAATATCTACATTATTTGCAAGCACATTCAGGTAATTAAGTGCACCAAATCACACCTACCAAATAAGGGGCTGAGTTGTAGCCAAGGGAAACAAGCCTATGTTTTAAAGAGCTACAAATACTGAAATAGCACATGAAATAGGATGGTTGTATTCTGACAGATTTTAAGAAAGTGGAACCACTTAAGTTAATTGCTATATTGCTTCATTTGAACACCTGTTGCTTTTAATTTTGCTAGCATCTGGTGCTAATTGTGGGGAAAGTGGAGGATTACTTATTGGCTGCCTTTTAGATTGTTCATTTTCTTTTGTCTTTCCTTCAAGTTCTTTTCATCCAGATTTTAAGGAAGGGCACGTCAGTAAGATTCAAATCATAGATTGGAACAATACACCCCTCCATGATGTGGCACTCAGCTTACATCAGAAAGACATTTTCCACTTTATGATCTTCAAACACTTGCCTCTGAATGGCAATATTCCCATACCATGCCAAGAGGAAAATAAAGATTTGCTGAATGAACTCTTCAAAAATTAAGAAAATAATAACGAAGACCTACAGTAATAGAAAAAGAGGCCCTAATAGCACTTATTGGCTATGAAGAAAGTTAAATATATGCCCATAAACAAGACACTACAAATTGCTGAAACTATAATGGATTAAAACAATGTATAATGACCAGAACAGACAAAACTAGAGGAAGAATATTCAGTGTTTAATAATGGTGAAAAGAGAAGCCATGTTATTCAAAATAAAAATGTAGCCCTCAGCCATATTTGGTGTCAAGAAAATCAACATTAAATACAAACCAACTACCTGATACAAAACATAGTAAATTATACTTTTAGAAGATATATAAGATTATGCCTAATGAAGTTCACAAGCGCATGCCAATTATATTTACCTTATTTTCTTCAAAGGCTTTTGTTCATTAATCATTGAGAGAGAGAAATAGAAAATTCTAAAGATGCAGTCATTCTGGAATGTCTCTTCCTACAATAGCTACTATTACAATTTTGTAAACATTAAGTCCAAAACTAATATTTCAACCATTTTTCTTCTGACAATAGCAAACTCTCATTTGATATTTTAGTCTTTTTATGCTGCAAGATAAAGAAACTGAAACATCTATAACAATATTCAGATGAATTAATAGTTAATCGGTTATCTTAACCATGATAACCTCACACCATTACTTCATAATTTGTACTGATTTCTTCTCCATTTCCACACCGCATTCAAAGTGCTGATATTAATCTTTAAAACCTTAAATGGCTTAGGATCAATAAGTACTTAGGCTGTCACTTTTTATTTTGAGATCTTTCTCTAAATGCTCCTGCCAAGAATGTAAAGTTAACTATGGAAATTTTAAATTTTGTTATATTAATTGTTACTGTAATTAAAGAAGAAAGGGTTCTTCTCATTTCTCCTGCTTGTTCACAACGTTACTCCAATATATTTTCAACCTTCCTGATTCTCCTTACCCACCAAAATCTCTTAGCTCATCTAATAGAAATATAAAATTTCCATAAGACCAGCATCTACATCACAATCATTTCAACTTCAGATCCACATCTTTTAGTAATTCCAAGTATTTTTCTCTTCATGTATTCAAAGAATTTCCTCTACTGCTACGCTGGGCCCTTGACTTTCATTAAATCTATTCTGTGGAGTCCTAAGTACACTTTGAACTTAGTTGGTTGCTTGCAAACATTTCCTTCACCAACTAGGTAATATCATCAGTGACTAACATAAACAGAGCACTGATGATGTTACCCAGTTGGTCAAGACAGTTCTGCAAGCAAACAACCAAATGCAGAGAGCACCAAGAACTGCACAGTTCAACCCATTCTATTCCATTCTAGGTCAACCCATTCTATTCCATTCTAGGTCTATTCTGGTACTGTTTACATTTCTATTTCTATTGCTCTGCTATTTTCATGTATTTTAAAGTTTTGACTTTTGTTTATGAAAAGGCCCACAAATCTTAATAATTGTATAGTACAAATATACAATAAATATATTTATTTTTTTAAAAAAAAATTAAATCTAGTTACGCTGTATATGGTTTTTTAATAGAAATTGTTCTTCATATGATTCTATTTCTGTGATTCATTTTTCAGTATATCCCTTTCCAAAGGAATGCAATACCGATGGATACAGGAGCCAAAAGTAGAATTGTTTATTCAGAACTCAACTGGGTTTATGTCAGCAGGATAGTTGGCATTTTCCTCTCTTTGCAAGTTTTTTAAATTTTAATTTTCTTCCCATTGTTTACAATGGAATAGGAAATGGATTGATTCCAGGGTTACCATACTTTTCCCTAATGCTATTGGCAAGTATAACTAATGGGAGTGCTGTTGTTCTTGTGGCTCCACAACTTTCTATAGTCACTCCCCAATTCCCCCCCTCCTCCTTTCTGCTTGAGCAGCCCAAGGCAGCTGGCAGAGGAATTTAGAGCTTGGATCTCAATTTCAGTATCAGACTTCTCTCCATCATTGTGACAGTCTGCAAAAAAATAGAACCGTATATAATCGGGGAGAATAAAGATGTACAAGAAATTATATTCATTTCCATGAATATTATGGAAATAAATATTTCTATAACTATCAGGAACTTTCTGAAGTTTCTAAACTTAATATACTGAAAAAATGAGTGTATATTTTGCAGATAATTGATAATGAGATTTTACTTGATTATATGTGGGGGCAGACATCTTTAGACAATTGTTTTGAGGAAGACTCCAGTACATTGAGCCTGAACTAATTATTTCTGTTGTATTACATTAGGTTATTTTTATAATACATCTAACTACAGGTGAAACTTGAAAAATTAGAATATTGTGCAAAAGTTCATTTATTTCAGTAATGCAACTTAAAAGGTGAAACTAATATATGAGATAGACTCATTACATGCAAAGCAAGATAGTTCAAGCCATGATTTGTCATAATTGAGATGATGATGGCTTACAGCTCATGAAAACCCCAAATCCACAATCTCAGAAAATTAGAATATTACATGCAATCAATAAAACAAGCATTGTACATAGAACAATATTGGACCTCTGAAAAGTATAAGCATACATATGTACTCAGTACTTGGTTTGGGCCCCTTTTGCAGCAATTACTGCCTCAATGCGGCATGGCATGGAAGCTATCAGCCTGTGGCACTGCTGAGGTGTTATGGAAGACCAGGATGCTTCAATAGAGGCCTTCAGCTCTTCTGCATTGTTAGGTCTCATGTCTCTCATCTCCCTCTTGGCAATGCCCCATAGATTCTCTATGGGGTTCAGGTCAGGCAAGTCTGCTGGCCAATCAAGCACAGTAATCCCATGGTCATTGAACCAGGTTTTGGTGCTTTTGGCAGTATGGGCAGGTGCCAAGTCCTGCTGGAAAATGAAGTCAGCATCCCCATAAAGCTCGTCTGCAGAAGGAAGCATGAAGTGCTCCAAAATCTCCTGGTAGACGGCTGTGTTGACCCTGGACTTAATGAAGCACAGTGGACCAACACCAGCAGATAATATGGCTCCCCAAATCAACACAGACTGTGGAAACTTCACACTGGACTTCAAGCAGTGTGTGCCTCTCCATTCTTCCTCCAGACTCTGGCTCCTTGCTCTCATCAGAAAAGAGGACTTTGGATCACTGAGCAACAGACCAGTTCTGTTTTTCTTTAGTCCAGGTAAGACGCTTCTGACATTTGTTGTTCAGCAGAAGCTTGACAAGAGGAATACGACATTTGAAGCCCATGTCCGGGATCCATCTGTGTGTGGTGGCTCTTGATGCACTGACTCCAGCCTCAGTCCACTCCTTGTGAAAGTCCCCAACACTTTTGAATGGCCTTTTCCCGACAATCCTCTCCAAGCTGGGGTCATCCCTGCTGCTTGTGCACCTTTTTCTTCCACACTTTTCCCTTCCACATAACTTTCTATTAATGTGCTTTGATACAGCACTTTGGGAACATCCAACTTCTTTTGCAATTACCTTTTGAGGCTTTCCCTCCTTATAGGAGGGTGTCAATGATGGTTTTCTGCACAACTATCATGTCAGCTGTCTTTCCCATGATTGTGATTCCTACTAAACCAGACTGAGAGACCATTTAAAGGCTCAGGAACCCTTGGCAGGTGTTATGGCTTAATTAGCTGATTAGAGTGGGACACTTTGAGCCTAGAATATTGAACCTTTTCACAATATTCTAATTTTCTGAGATTGTGGATTTGGGGTTTTCATGAGCTGTAAGCCATTATCATCTCAATTATGACAAATCACGGCTTGAACTATCTTGCTTTGCATGTAATGAGTCTATCTCATATATTAGTTTCACCTTTTAAGTTGCATTACTGAAATAAATGAACTTTTGCATAATATTCTAATTTTTTGAGTTTCACCTGTATATAAAATGAACTTTTTGGAGTAAGTAAATACATTTTTCTGATTATGTCATGGGGCTTGGTTTCTAAAAGCACTTCCTGCCACTTAGAATCAAGGGGACTAATTTTTACAGTAGAATAATTTTTCACCATTAAAAAACCGTATGGTATGAAATTATGTGGACCATTAAGAACATCTGGATTCACCTTTAAACTTTCCTAATTAGAATATGTTAAACGTATAGATATATAACATGTAGATAAGTAAATGTTCATTTGAACTTAATTGGAAAAATTATTTTTGCAGTTGAAAAAATTAGAAATGTTTAAAAGGAAAATGAAATAAAGCTTACTGTGATCCACTGGCAGTCAAGCAGTTCATTTGCAGTGATTCTATGGGCAGGATCTACTTTCAGAAGCAGCCGCAATATATTTTTAGCTATAAAAAAAAAGACATCCATGAACCTAATTTCTAATAGTTATAAAACATACATCTCTCCATATATTCATGTGTGTTAACTTAGCAGCATACTATTCAGTAATTGTTTTGTGAAATTTCTTTATACTTCAATGAGGATCATGTTAGTGATTTTGAAAGGTCAAAAGGTCATTTGACGATACTTTTATTTTATCAATGGGTTTTTAGTCATACACTTATCTACCTACCAGCTTTATTGACTGTTTGCCAGATTGGCTGTTTAAAGTGAAGGTCTCCTTTTTTTATAACTTCAAAAAGTTTTTCTTCTGAACTTGCCATAAAAGGTGGTTCGCCAGATAATCTGGAGAGGTAAGAAAAAATATCTTTTCAGTAATTGAAATAAACTTCTAGTTGACTACCAATATCTTTGTGTGTATATTGTATTCTTTCAGTTTAGCATTTTCTATTCAGTAAATATAAAAGGAAGAATGAGGGATAAGATGGGCAGAGAAGCATCAAATACCTATTCCAAATTCGTAACCGTCAAACACAGAGAAATTATATATTGTATTACAGCTTGGCCAAATATCCCTTTTTGCAGTGATTCAACTACAGCTTAAATAGGATTCATAAGCAATGAATGTAGCCTTGAAGAAATATGACCTGAGTACAGAAGTAGCCTTGAAAAAGTTTGAACCAGCCATTATGAAAAATATAAGCACAATCTGGAAAGACAGAAAGGGAGACAGTCTTGAGGGCTGACAAAATGGATTCTTACAAAATTTCCCCCACTCTATACGTGGATACAGGGATTTAAACTGCTCATTCAAATTTAGAACATCAGGAAACGGGGATTTAAAATATTTCCACAAAATTCTTTTCAGGATATTTGTTTATTTAATCTGTTCAGAACTACCGGTTTCTTCTTATATTTGTATTAATGTAGGTTATGGCTTCTTTTGCTTTTCTGGATCAGTTACATGAATGATCCAGCCAGTTGAAAATCATGCTTTTGTAAAGTGTGATGTCATGCTACTGGTTATCTAACCTATTTTTATGGCATTATCATTAAAATTGACTGAGTGAAAGCAACATTTCTCAATCAGTTACATAGAGGATCCCAGTCAAATGGGGATTACAGTATATGGAAAAATTATTATTATATTATGCAGTCAATCCAATTTGGTACTATTGAAGACAGGTAACTGAGATTAGAAATTAAAATGTAAATGAATAAGAAAACATTTTGAGAAGCTTTGCCAAAAGCTAATATTAAATAGATGCATTTCCCTATTCCCCAATATACTTACTATTTCACTATTCCCCAATATATTCCTATTTGTAAGTATAGTTGTTTTTCAGAATACTGTGAAAAAAATACTGACCAGAGATATTGCTAATTTATCCCTGCAAAACTTGTGATCCATAAAGGCATGCCAAACTCAGCCCACTAGGAACTCAGTAAAAAGATCATTGTCTCTTGTTTTACTAGTCAGTGTTAAAAATAGAGATGGGCCATAAATTGCAGCTACATTACAATAAAATACACCATAGAGACCCTATGCTACTACACAAAAGTATCCATGAAACTCAACATTTCATTGTAAAATGAATATTGTATTTGAAGGATTAGATTTTTCTATGGATAACAAGGTCAAGCTTAGTGTAACAGATATGTTTGTTAAGAGAAGGTATGCCATCTCTATTAATGCAATTGGTTCAGCAGCTAATACATTAATACTGATCCATTAAAAACTACTAGGCACATCAGTTAGCAATGGCAACATTAACATTCACATAACAAGGATAGCTAAAAAAGACCATCAATGACAGAGTCAGCTGCCTATAAAAACTGTACAAAAATTAAAGAATATTTCATACATCTCTCAGTATATCTTCTAAATAGAATAAAAGGTGTATTGTATTAATTCTTACCAAGTTTGATTTTTAAATGTCATTTAGGGGCAATATAAAATAACATTGTTGTAATATTATTGTGATTCTACAAACCAATTTAAAATATTTATATGTTAATTAAAGTATAATGTTATGAAGCTTGAACTGTGATTAAAAATGGGACAATTCAGTGCTCTTTGTTTTACAAGGTCTGTGAATTGTACAGATTGCAGAAGCAGCATGGAATTCTTACTGTCCAATCAAATTACGCCAATCCAATGTATAATACATTCAGCTATGCTATATTGTGCAAAAATGGCATGATAACATTAATACAATAAACTCTGATCATAAAATTGGTACTGTCTCAGTATTAAAAAGTTTCAGAACACAGCATGATATACATTTTTAAAAAACAAGCAGATTTTTTAGTAAAATCTGTTGTGTTATGCATAAGAACTATATTGGATAAATTGGAAGAATCATTATTTGGGAAGTATCAACTTTATTGGGAAGAAGTTTATTCTTTCTACTTGACCGATCTCAGTTGCCAATATTGATGTTTCAAAGAAGGTCAGCCTAATGAAATTCAACAAAGGAAAAGAACAGCTATGTCCCATCATTTTTGTCCATCAAAGAGAGTTCCTTGTTACAATTTAGACATATTTGTATAATTCAAATTCAATTATAAAATGTAAGGACTGAATTTTTTTACTGTTCAAGTATATTGCATAACATATTTCTGATTTTCGTTATTCAATTAAAATATTATTTATAAATAACTGAATGAAACAGTAACCCAAGATCTATAAAGTAAACTGGCTGTAAGTATTAGAGATAGTAACGGGTCCGGAGTTGGTCATACTAAAAGGGGATCTACTACAATCAATGGGATATAAGTTAATCACAATTTCAATGGGTTCACATGAAGTATGACCTACATCTGACTCTAACCTTGAATAAAAATATGTGTATTATAGTGAGCATCCACTTAAAACAAAGGCTTTCAAAGGTAACATTTGTGGCAAATAAACTCAGTTTTGTCAAATGTAACCAGCACAGCACAGAAATAAAAAACTGTATGCTCATACAGACAGAGATAGAGAGAGATAGAAACAGTACATATTCTCATCTATGATCCAGAGAATACTAACTTGAGTATATTAAGAGTTGAGGTTAATAATTTCTTTTGGAAAGGATTCAGCAGAGACAATTTAACCAATGAAAAACACTAATCAAGCAATAATTGACAAATGTTGCCTTCTTTGGGAATGATATTTTTATTATATATAAACTACTTACAGCATATACATAATGACACCTATGCTCCAGACATCGCATTGTTGGCTATAGTCATGTGCAAATATCACTTCTGGAGCTGCCAAAAAGAAAAAATACAGATATTTTTAATTACTTAAAAGAAACCAATATGGATGAGATATACTTCGCTCACCCCTCAAAAATAGCAGATGTTGATATTAATAATGTAGGGCCCTAAACAATTCATGCTGATATAACTTCACTTTGATCATTTAGTTAGTCACAATTATCCTAACTCCTAATGTTGTTGCTTGTGTTCTTCCTATTTGTACATTGTGAACACTGTTCCTAAAATCTTGATTTCAATTTTTTTAGAAAACCATACAAATACATTCCCATTTGAAAAATAAATGCATAAATTTATATATTAGTTTTAAAGTCAGAAAGACTTCTTCCCTAGTATGTAAGGGCAAATCCTATGCAGTGAGAAGTGAAAGTGTCAGAGAAGAGTTAGTTATCTGTTTGTGTGAGACCTCATCAGGGATGTTGAGACTATACACAATGGCACACACACAAGAAGGAAGCCATGGTAGACATGACTAGTCTCAGAAGGAATTTTCCAAAATGAAAATGATCATCAAATATGTTTTCTGTAATCCAAGTGGAAATGTTGTAGGAACTAAAGGTTCTTCTACAGATTTCCTATTAGGTTTTTTTTCCAGGTGAAACAGGGAGCTTCATGGCCACCATGGTGTGAAATAGCAAGACTGAGCTTCAATAGATGAGGTGCTAGTCTTTACAAACACCCTATTAAAATTGAACAAAATTAGTCAACTCAGCCTTTAAATTCACTTCAACCCTTATAGTCAAAGACTATGCTCACTCATACCAAAATGGAACAATGTTAACAATTAGCAAATCTTATCGAACTGAACCAAACATTGCAAGGAGATTTATGAGAATGAAATACAAATGTCTGTGCAAATAAAAATCCACTGATGCAGTAAAGCATTTTGCTTCTCTCATTGCAAACTCCTGATCTGCTGTATTTCATCTCCAAAAAATAAAAACACAGATAGACCCATGTTGTGAAAATGTGGTCTTGCATAAAAAGGTAAAAGTTCCTCTCGCACATATGTGCTAGTCATTCCTGACTCTAGGAGGCGGTGCTCATCTTCGTTTCAAAGCCGAAGAGCCAGCGCTGTCCGAAGATGTCTCCATGGTCGTATGGCCAACATGACTAAATGCCAAGGCACACAGAATGCTGTACCTTCCACCAAAGATGGTCCCTATTTTTCTACTTGCATTTTTTACCTGCTTTCAAACTGCTAGGTTGGCAGAAGCTGGGACAAGTAAAGGGAGCTCACCCCATGCAGCACTAGGGATACGAACCACTGAACTGCCAACCTTTAAATCGACTAGCTCAGCATCCTAGCCACTGAGCCACCACATCCCTTATGCAAAGTCTGCTAACATTAACTGAGACATTGTTCATACAAGCTGCCTCTACCAACAGTTAGCCACTTCATTCTTTCCCTTGCCCTACCTCAGTTCTTCTGTCTCCAAGTTTCCCAAAGATGCAGAAGAAGGGGGGCAGGGGGGCCTAGGAAAGCCCTCTGTAAGAAGCATGCTTCTGAATGTTAATATTGGAAGCAAACTTCTGTTCTCAGCAGTCCCTACTAAGATCCTTATTTCCACTCTAAAAAGCTTACTCAGTCCTGTCTGATGA
>NC_141990.1:242803801-242901301 GCF_049901715.1 Pseudonaja textilis
GAAATTCTTTCATCTCATATCCATTCAATACTTCCAAAGCTAAAATAAATAGGAATGGTGACAAGGGTAATCTTTGTCTAATCTCTTTCTGTATCTCACAAGCTTTTGGTAATTCCTCATTCCCAGTTATCTGTGCCTTTGTAAATTGATTTCACCCATTTGTTAAAATTCTCATCAAAGTCCAAATCCTCCAAAATTTTAAACAAGAAAGTCCAGTACAAACTGTCAAAGGTCTTTCTGCATCAACAAAAACCAATGCTCGTTTTTACATTATATCGTTCCACATATGGAATGTTCTGGATACATTTCTAATATTTTCCTTCAGCTGTTTTTAGATGAAAACCCACACTGATCTTCATGAATAAAGTCCAATAGAACCGTCTTTATTCTCTCAGCTAAAATCATTGTAAATACTTTATAATCATTATTCAGTAATAATATCAGGCAGTAATCTTGACCTTCTATAGGCATAAATATTATATTAGCCTCTGTCCAACTGTCCGATATCTTTCCAGTCTGTAAAACAGAGCTCATCATGTATTGCAACAATTGTAGAGTTTGCCTTCAAAATGTTTATAACAAGAAGCTGGTAAACCATCTGATCAAGGCAGTTTCCTTATTTTGGCATTTATTATAGCTTCAAACGCTTTCTTTATTGTTCTAGATATATTCATTAGTTGTTTCTGTTTTTCTGTGATAAATTTTGCTTCTTTAAGTATTATTCAGCCTTTGCCAAGAAATAGTTTCTCTATCTATTCAAGAAATAAACAGGAAAAAACAGCCTCTAACTCTTTTACAGGTGTTTTGAGTTCTGTCCCTCACAGGTATAAAACTGTTTAAGGAAAGGCAAGGGGGACCAAACATTTTTCCCTAACTTGGATCCTAATACTGAGTGTCAACCCATTTATACATACCTACTTATACATCCTGGGAATCCTACATTTTCTTGCCCGATCAGGTTAAAATCAGTGGAAGACAGCATCTTATCTAGATGTTCTTAGATCAGATAGGGACAGTTCTTGAGTGTCATTCTCTGGTCAAACACATTTTGACAAGTGCTAGAAAATTTTCTTTCTTTCAAATAGCAGTATGTCCTCAACAGTCTCAGGACAGGCATTCATCATCTGCTTTTCATCTCAGGCAGAAAATATCTTGTCCTTTGAATTTTCACTTATATTGATCTCAAGTTAAAGCAACAATTAAAAAAAAGCAAACCTTAGAATTGGATAATTATGTATTAAGATGCACAGTGTTGCCAAGCTACCTCTTCCCTGTTCTAGGATAAGAGGCTTAAGCAAATATTTCTAAACATGACTAAACCTAAAATATGTCAAGGACTTCTTGAGTTATATAACAAACATCCATTGACTGACATCCATGTGACAATGAATAAATAAAAACAAGATAGTTATGGTGAATATTGGGACATGCAACAAGACCATATTTTCTTTTGATTCAAATATGACTTAACACCATTTTGGCTGGAACTTGGTACAAAATATTACTGAATATGATTCCATTTTCCATTTGCTGGAAAATGCAAAAAAGAGTTTTAAGGAAAAACTCCACAAATGGCCACCAGACAGACTTAATACTACTAATTAGACTATTTCAGTGATGTGGAGAGGGAGGATCTGCTGCTTGGGTAACAGATTATACTCTATATTAAATTATCCAGGCCTTGTGCTCTGGAGAGGGCACTCCAGCTTTTCATACAGCATTGAAACAACATGGGAAGTGGCAGTTACTGGTTTCATAGCACGATACCATAGTCTCTTGAGACTGAAAGATGCCAATTCAATTCAAAATTCATTAATTTAGTATAAGAGGAAAAACATTCATTAGAAGTACTAAATTTATCATAAACAGGAATGTTTATCTGTTGTTGGCTACACAATCATTACAGCCACTTCCATGGCTCCCTGTGAGGTTGTCCATTTGAACTTGTTGAAGCAAGAAAAAACCTATATATTTAATAATTCCTTTTGAATAGCAAACTCCTCTGAGTCATTTCCTTTCCTCACAGTATCAGATCAATTTCTTTTTCATGGCTTGTCTCTGAATTTTCCACAGAAATCTAATCAGAATAATTACCGAAAGACCTTTAAATGTAATTTGAAGTAATTAAATGTTTACATATTCAGCAATGTGAAACATCTTTCATATTGTTGAGAAATTGCTTTGATATGGAGAACAGGCCATGAGAAATTCTAAACTAGAGGAAACAGAAGCTACAATTAAAGCTGTGGAAAGATATTAACAATCTCAGATATGCTAGTAAGAAATAAATTAAGGAATTTTTGTTGAAAAGAAAATATAATAATGCAAATCTCTTCTTTTATGTATACTGAGAGCATTTGCACCAAGACAGATTCCTTGTGTGTCCAATCACACTTGGCCAATAAAGAATTCTATTCTATTCACACACACACACACACACACACACACACACACGTATGCACACACAGAGAGATAAATAATATAGATGACATATAGAAGATTTAGATAGATGTATATCACATGGGCATCAGCAAGGACATCTG
Organism: Pseudonaja textilis; assembly: GCF_049901715.1. Taxonomy (NCBI): domain Eukaryota; kingdom Metazoa; phylum Chordata; class Lepidosauria; order Squamata; family Elapidae; genus Pseudonaja; species Pseudonaja textilis. Next base: position 242,806,345 of record NC_141990.1, read on the forward strand.
GCCCATAAATGCTCTGCTCCATTCAGTCACCCTAACTCTACCCCAAATAAAGGGACTATAGGATAATAAAAAGAAAAAAATAGACATAGACATAGATAAACTATATCACTATCTCAGTTAGGACAAATCAAATAAGTGAACAAAAGTGGATATAGTAATCGACTTCAACTTTGGGGGCTCAAACATCCATAACATCAGTCAATAACCATGCAAAGGGTGATTCTGCTTCTTGAGAAAAAGATTATGGCAAATTTAGACAAAACATTGAACAACAGAGATATATCACATTGTCAAAAAATGGCACGTATTATTAAGGCCCTGGTTTTTCTCTTAATGATAATTGGCTGTGCAAGCTAACTATCAGAAAGGCTGAATGAAGGAAACTTGATGTCTCTGAATTGAGGTGCTGAAGAAATGTGAGGAGAATATTTTCGACAGCAAGAACAAATAATAATAATATAGGTAGTCCGCGACTTACAACAGGTCATTCAGTGACAGTTCAAAGTTACAACGGCACTGAAAAAAATGACTTATGACCATTTTTCACAATTATGACCATTGCAGCATCCCCACAGTCACATGATTTACATTTGGATGCATGACAATTGGTTCATACTTATGACAGTTACATTGTCCCCGAGTTAAGCAAAGTCAAGCAAAGTCAACGGGGAAGCCAGATTCACTTAACAACCATGTTACTAATTTTAAGAATTACAGGAATTCACTGAACAAATGTGGCAAGAAAAGTCATAAAACGGGGCAAAACTCACTTAACAAATTTCTCATTTACTATAGCAACATAAATTTTGGGCTCAATTGTACTTGCAAATTGAGGACTACGTGTAATTGATGAAGTAATACTATGCAGCACATTATAAGTCCTCATTGTGAAGCTAAGATATATGATGCAAAAGCAAACTTCTTTGGAGAAGACCTTTGTGCTTGGAAAAACTGAAAGCGAAACAGAACAAAAGCATAATATAAGGGGATTAGATTCTATCACTGATATCACAAGCATGAAATTACAAGAATTCAAAGAAGCAGTTACTGATAAATAATCCTGGTAACTCATATGACCATGACTACCATAAAAAGTCAGAAGTGACCAAAAAGACTAAACAACAAAACAAAATTAATCCCGCTTGAAAACATACAGTTACTGGGTTCGCAGACTAAACTATTTAGCCAAAACATAGTTTGATTTCGCTTGGCTTTGTATGTGTGAATACAACCAACTGGCTCAGTTGAAGCAAAGTGTATGTATAGCATTATGCCATTAAATTTTGTAGCCTGGTTTGCCACTATCATTTCTGAAGTGCCATTAATGGCCAAATGGAAGGTAAGAAGTTGAGACAGAATTAGTTTCAGATATGTTCCAGCAGGGGGGAAATAGATAAACCCAAGATCAAACTAACAACTAAAATAAACAGATGATTTCCTCATATATAAGATTTTTGCTCAAAATACCTTTTTCTTCCAATATTTTTCAAATAGAGAAACACCTTGGGCCAAGACAAATTATAAAATAATTACAGATAATCATGCAACATCATACACTATTATTAGATTGTAGGAGTTATTTTCCAAAAACTGGCTATCACCCATCAATGTTTTAAATAATTAAACATAATTATATCGAATTATGGAGAGAGACAGAAAAAATTTTGAAAGGTGGAAAAAAATTAAACTCTCCTGGTAAGCATTAATTGCAGCTGTTAAAATAAATATATTACCTAAGACAATTCTTGTATTTCAAATGGCATCAATTTCAATCCCCCACCCCCACCCCAAATTGCAAGATTGGGAAAGAACAGTTAATAAATTTATTTGGAAAGGGAGAAAACAGAGCAAAATAAAAAATGTTAAAAGGTTCAGAAGATGGAGGTAGACTTGCTCTACCAAATTTTAAATCATATTACTGTGCAGGTTGTTTGACATGGATAATGGAATAGATAAAATCTCCAGATAGCAGAATGTCAATATTAGAAAGTGTCAACCTAGATCCTCACAGGTATTTATGAGATAAGGATACAAAAGAAGACAAAGACATGGAAGGACGTATTATAAGACAGAGCTTGATAAAAACATGGAATTTATAAAATAATAATAATAAGTCTAGCAATCTCACCTTGAGCCTCATACTTTTGATTCTGAAGATAATTATTACAAGAAAAGTGTAATTGCATATGTGGATATAGTGAATCTAGACTTCAGAAACAGTTTAAAGATGGCACAAGCATTATCAGGTAAAGGCCAAAATTTGTCATGGTTGATGTGTTTAGAAAGAAAGAAAGAAAGAAAGAAAGAAAGAAAGAAAGAAAGAAAGAAAGAAAGAAAGAAAGAGGGTTTCTAAGAGAAATGCCAAATTTTGAAACAGTTATATCAAACCAAAAGAGCATTATATACATATATTATATATAAATTGTTATTTTTATTAAAATATTACACTGTGAGTGCTTAAGCTCACAGTGCAATAATAGCTACTTTAGTTTGTTAACTATAATGAGATTTATTCTGCAAAAGTTACCACATTCTAAAACAATGAATTGGTTTTTCTTCCATTTTTTCTTTTGTTCTCTGAAATGTATTTATTCAGAGAATTAACTATTATATAGTATGTATGTGTATATGTATCTGTGTATGTGTTTTTGTATGTGTATATGCATGCATACAGGTATACATATATACCTATACATATACACATATTCTTCCGAGCGTTTTCCCCACAGGTAAATGATCCACAGCTTTTTGGATCAACTGAATATTGATACATTCAATCTTTAGAATCAGTGATTATTTATACTGTAGTGGGTCATATTTTAAAGCCATTTCATCTTTTCTCTGATATCATATTGTGGAATTGTAGAAGCATTATAATTTTATATCCTCACAGAGGCCATGCTTGCCAGCTGTCTTCCAGCCAGCCTTCCTTCCTTCTTTCCTTAATAGAAGAATATAGTTATTTTATTTTTTTTGAAGAGTTTTTTTTAAAGACCTGGCAAATTAGTTTTTGTGTTATCAATTTTTTTATATCAGATTGTTCATACTCAGACTGAGCCATGATTTAAAGTCTAGAGAATTATTGTGTAGGTGACTTTTATGTTCAGGAAAATAACCCACTGAACAAAACTTAGGCAGAGGGAAAAATTGCCTGGGAATGAAGATAGGAAGGGGATGTGTTTTTGTTCAGGATGCTACTCTGAATCCCTACAAGAAAAGATTACTTATTTAAGTAACTGAACATTTTAAGAATTGTCCTAGCAAATCGACCATTTGCTGTCTAATAAACCAAAGGACATGATATCTTGGCATCAGTAGTTTTCTTGGCATCTACATAGCTGACTCCATATTTACTGCTGTTGAAATCCAACACTGGCTTGTTGAATGCATCCTGGGAAAGTTTAGCTATCTGAGTTGCCAGAAATTTCACTCTTATCTTATAAAACAGGTTCAGTGTTTCTTACATTTCTTGACTGTAAGTAGATAGATTGATGATGGATGGAGGGATGGATGGATGGATGGATAGAATAGGTGATAGATGAGACAGAGAGATAAAGAGAGAGAGAACTTAGAAAGTCCTAATCAATTTTTTTCTCTCTCAATTTTAGGTTAATCATCAACATTTTAGCATATTTACTGACACTTTTGTGTTTTCATTGGACCAATATGAGTCATGATGTCATGATACTTTGACCTTTTTCTTTTTCCTTTTGTAGTCTGATTTCTTGTAAAAGAACACTGCCACTCATTTTCCAGTATTTTGCAAGTCCCTGCTTTTGTACATTTTTACAGCCATTTTTAGAAGTATGCTTGTTGATGGACTTATGTATGCAGGTGTGTGTTTTTAACAAATCCAGAAAATGCCTGGGGCTATTAAAATTGCAGAAGTGCTTAATCCCTTTCAAAGTCAATCTTTAGGAGTAAACGAAATTTGTTCCTCCTTGTAAACAAAAAAATAGCAAAAACTTGACAAAAGACAAGAACATTGGTTTATTTTTGTGCCAGTTTATCTATCTCCTGTTTACTCTTGCACTTTGCGATCTTCTCAATTTTTTTCAGCTTCATAGCCTGATTTTTATTTTTCCCATCAGCATAGCCATCTTCAGCTATGTAATTAAAACAGTCCCTCCACCATTATGATTCATTTCATGATAGACTAGGTTTACACATCATGCAGGTTAGAAACATGTTTAAGATTTGAGTCAAAATTGAAGTTTGGGGCTCTCAGTTGGCATATCGTGCAGTTCTTTTAGAGTCCAGACTTTTAATATGCTTTCCCAGATAACTCTATCCAGTTGGATATTTTGATTTCTTACCAAAATAAATTATTTTGATGTTATAAATCTGCTACTGGGCTACTGTTTGATACAGCGGACTCTGCAGAGCTGTTTGAGAAATATTTGTAAAACCTACTGAATTTAATATATAAATATATGCAGCAGCTTCCCGCCCATGTCTTATTGAAGACTAATGTCATACTATTTTTTTTTTTAAAAAAGCTGTTTGCCATGTATTTGAAAGGAAAATAAAATTACGTACAATGGCTAAGAAATGAATAATGGAGGAGGAAGCCTCTTGGTTTTAGTCTGCCAAGTACATAAAAGCAGAGGTCTTTGTATAAATTCCTCAATGGTTAAAGGTTTTTTTTTTTTTTAAAGAAAGAAAGATGCACAATATAAATTGAAATGTTAAGAGCTGCTTATTAACTGCCAACTTGCTCTTCAGTGGATCAGGAGAAAACAGAAGTGTATCTTCAGGGATCTAAAATTAAAATATGTGCCCAATGCAGCCAAAGAGCAAAAGAAAAGAAGAGGCTGCCTTGGAACAGAACAACAGAAAGTGACTCATTTGTTGAACACACAGTGGGGTAGTAACCAAAAGAAGTTCCGGAATTCACTGGCACTGTGGACCCAGGCTGAGAAGAAAATGGCTCCATGTCCAGTAGGACCAGGCTTAGGCAGAACTGCTCTCCTAGAGTAAATGTACAGGCCTACTTGCCTGGAATGAGCGGGGAGGGGGGGGATTTTCAAGTAGCACATCCATATGGGTCTATGACAATTCACCACCAACTCACCACAGGACAACTAGCCATGGCCCATTCACCACAGAAGCTGTATACATCGCCATCCTTCTAGACAGCATCTCAGCTAACTTTGCAGTGATTGGTTTATGTTTTTAACTACCAAACAAAAATACAGTTGTTTAATAGCTCACTCTTCACAGAACTAAATAATGTCATGTCTTTCCCTAGCTTCTTTTCACAAATATTTCTGTCTGCTTCTACTATCTATGTTATATCCAAACTATACAAACTATTTGGGTTTCAGTAACCTACAGAGCCATGATTGATGTAAGCACATTCAGAGAATGCAATAAATCTGATCACAAAATAACCTGGTATGTTGTAAACCATATCATCTCCTTTCTGGCCAATCCATTTTGATTGCCCTTCTTTTTTTTTTAATGTTTTATAGTATATTTTGCTTTGCTTTGCTATGTCAAACGTTACTGTTGTGATAAGAAGTAGCTTTACTTTGTTTTGAATACCTGCAGAAACATCTACGTCTCAAGAACTTTTCCCTTGTGTTTGCTTATGTAAATAGACCCCAGTGGAATTGTAATATCTCTGATTTGCTGCTGCTTTGGAATGCATTTGTGACTAATGACCTACACAATTTTTTCGATTGTTAGTACTGGGTGAGATATATGAAACCCTTGAGGATAATTCAGCAAACAAATGGGGGTTAAAAGGCTTTATAAATCAGCCATTTTTTGCACTTGTAATCATAACTAGAGAATATATGCTCTGGAAATAAACTCATGCACTTACCCCTTGTACTTCTTTAATTCAGGTAGATTTTTTTTTTGGAATGGTATAGGCATTTTTGACAGCAATGTAGTGTTTTAATTTTTTAAAAAGGCATTGAGAGACTTGGGATGGGTACTTTGATTCAGTGTCTGTCTCAGTCCTATCAAGATCAAGTGACTGTAGGTGTTTTGGGCCACCCATATCTGGGTTATTCCATCTCTGACCTTGGATGCAATAGCACTTTCCCCTTCAAGGTCTATGGAGATTTTTCTGAATCATGCCTCCTACTTGCTCCAAATTGGGCTGCCATTGAAGACAACCCAAAAGCTTCAACTAGTCCATTATGCAGAGTGTCACAAATGATGTAATATGTAACACCTGTTTTGCAAGCTGCATTGGCTGCCAATTTGCTTCCAGGTACAATTCAAGGTGCTGATTGTTAACTATAAAACTATGAAGGACCACCTGTCTCCCATTAGTATCTGCCAGCCTAATTCAATTCTGAAAGGTTGGTGTGCTCCAGGTTCCAGCAATTAAATAATGTAATATATAGGAACTTCTCAGATATGCAACTTTCTGTACCTGCTGTGCCTCTGCCTGCTGTGGAGTGATACAAATTCTGCTGTTATAAAGAAGAGCCATGAAGATCTAGTTCTTCACTTACACCTTTGGTGAGGGTGAGTGAAGTTCTTGTTTCATTGCATCTGGTCTGCCTTTCTCTTCTGCCTTTTATTGATTTCATTGTAATTTCTTTGTTTAATTGTACTAAGCCACCCAGATTCAGGCAGCATGCAAGTCTAATAAATTATTATTGACTCCTACCTACTGCCTGAATTAATCCCTGCAGTGTTCTTGGCAAGATTTCAGAAAAGGTTTGCTTTCTTCTTCCTAGGGCTGTGAGAGAGTGATTGGTCCAAGGTCACACAGCTGGCTTTGTTCCTAAAGCATGGCAGAACTCATGGTTTTTTGGTTTCTAGCCTGGCATCTCAACCACTACACTAAGGCGGCCTTCACTGACAGAAAAACAACAATTTCTTATGATGAGACTTCAAACACATTCACAATGGAAAAAAATAATTCTAAAATTCACAGTATCTTTAGAAGGAAGATCAAAGTATAGAAGGAATGTAATAGCAGAAATCCAGACACCATACATGATGCAAAGAGCTCTTTCATTTATTAAATCACAAAAGCCAACTCTGCTTCTCTTTTCACAGCATGTTACTAGAATGCCTGTAATATATATCATGGAGGATTCCTGCAGGTCAATTATTCATAGATTTGTTTGGGCAGTTTACTCTCTCCTTCAAATATTTCTCAAGGTTGCCATTTCCCTGAACTAATTTGCTGTCTCAACTTCACCTTGCATCACAGCTTAAAAGAGGTTGGTTGTGATACATTTACCAAATCTCCTCTACTGAGAACAGAGTTTACTTGAGAAGGAGCATTTACATCAAGAAAATAGCAAAAGGGAAGAAGCCTTTATTATTATGAGCCACTTCATTTTTATCACCTTTGATTGAAGCATTCTGAGTCAGCCGCAGCTTCTGAATCACATCTGGAAACACACTAGCAACCAATGTAAGACACATGGCAGAAGGGCCACACGGCCCTTCTATCAAAGCAGGCACCCAAATGCCTACCTGGCTGCTTTCAGGCTTAGTTGCAGCCTCTTGAGTAGGTTGAGTAGGCAGTCCCTTACAGAATGCATTTTAAATTGAATCTGGGCAAAAAGTCCTTCAAGTGACAATTGCTACCTGCTTCTTCATGCAGAAGCTGAGAATCTGAGGAGGCCCCCAATTGCACACCAATTCTGGCTGGAGAAGTTCTACGCCATCCAAAATTAAAGATGCCAAATGCTTAATACTGAAGGTACCAAGAAATAGAGTATTGTTTGCATTGTCAGGGTTTAAGCTTGTTCCTTCTTGTATAGATTTCTCAGTTTCTAGGTACTAGGACATGATCTTGATAGCATAAGTTGATTGGTTCCAGGTTGCAATATATAACTGAGTATCTTTGATATACTGATGACATTGGACCCTATGTTGGTAGATGACCTCAGTCAGAGGCTTCAGGAAGATGATCAACAGGAGAGCTCTGGTGTGGTTGTAGCCCTTTGAGGTAATCCAGACAAGCAGCACATCTATGAGTACTAATTTTGTCCTTATTGCAAAGTTACATTAACAGAATATTGAAAGACTGAAAGTATTTCTCCTGTCCTCTCCTTTTACTCTCTAAAAAAACTCCTTTCTATAATGCTTCCCATATTCCTTTCTCCTTTTCTATGGACTGAGATATCTTTTTATACACACCAGTGATTCAGTCTATGTCTTTTCCTCCTGTCTCCCAAAGTCATTCCCACATATCAGTACAAATCCAGACATTGCCTCTGCCAAACAGTGCCTTCAGCAACTATCCATCTTCTATTCCATCACCCACTCTTCAATGATTACATTCTGCAAAACCTCATAGGCTTACTGCATGCATCGCTATTAAAGACATCCTAAACCAAATACATCATATCTGGCCTTTCGGAAGTTGTTGAAGCACACATCAACCAGTGGAGTGGAAAGGGGATGCTTAGAAAAATTGTTTTGCCATGTCTCAGGATCAGAGGTTTTCAGCACTACCAAACTTTTCTTCCATAGCAGGCTATGAATCTTTTTGATTCTTATCAAGAGAAAGTACAAGTGTGGGCAATATATTTTGTGTTTTCTGTTCCAAATAATTCAGGTAGAAGGGATTGGTTTATTTTCTCCTCCAAATCATCATTTTTAATATTGGGACTGGGCTGGAAGACAGTGATTTAACTCAAGCCAGGAAATGACCTTTTATGGCTGAGTGGAAGCTTGGAATCAAGTCCACTCAGTCCGTGTCCAGCCTCAATCCACTAGATGGCATGAGTTTGGGAAAGATTTAATGCCAGCTCATGCCACTAGGATAGCTTCAATTGCTTAAATGTGCATTTCTTTGAGTTCAACTGGAATATTCCAACCCGCACATGCTGAAAAGTCTTCTCTGGTGTGTGTGTGTGTTTGTGCTATGGAGGAGTGGAGGAATCAAGAAGCACATAACCGAAGTGTCTGTTTGAAAGGAAGAACTCAATTTATGTCATCAATCATCCAGAGCTGCTCCAGCTGAATTGGTTCCTTTTCTCATGCCATAAAAAACAGCATGCCCTGTCACAGAGACACCTTTTTATGTTTAAGTTATTTTTAATATTTCAAAACATACCAACTAAAGGTCACAAAATAAATTAGCAAACTCCCAAGTTCTCCAAAAGCTTATTCACTGTTTCCGACTGACTGGATTGGGCCACCCACCCTGTCCTCACAGGTGACAAACTGTTTTTTATGTGATGCTCTATTAATGCTCATCAGTTCAGATCTAATGCTACTCCATCTTTAACCTTATTTTTTAACCCTGAGTCCATGCCAGATCTTACAAATTATACTTACATTGAGTTTTTCTTCTATCCTGTTTTTTTTTCTCTGGCATTTATGATAGAGCTATTATTCTAATAGAAAGTCAGAAAGGTTCGTAGTATATTCTAGGCTACATATATGTATGCATATATTTAGGCACTGATTTACAAACAGAGAGGAGACCGAATCCAAAAAAATTAAACTCTGGCTCAACAATTCACCAGAGGATTTCTGGAAGCACTTGGTTCAGTGACACAACACTAGCATAACAACTGGGATATGGCTCTTTCACTTAACTTTTTTTTTTGATGTTATTGTTTTTGTCCAAATGCTATAGAACATTTAAAACTCTCTTAGGAAAATTCCTTTGCTTTCATGATACTTCATATTAGCTCCAATGCTGAGATAGCAATATTTGATCTCAAAATAAATAAACTGAACTGGAAAATCCATGGATAATCATGGGAGATAGTGTGTCCTTACAGAATGCAAGTAGGGGGCAAATGACTCACATTTGGATTATTTATTTTTTTGTCCCAAAGGTGCTTTTTCAAGAGGCAACTGGATTTTCTGGTTTTTCTTTGAAGACATTTTGCTTCTCATCCAAGAAGCTTCTTCAGCTCTGAGTGGATGATGGGGAATGGAAGGATTTATACTCCTTACAAACAGCTGGTCATTTGCATCCTTTTAGAGGGTAGTTGAAGCACTTGCAGGCTTATCTGTGTCATCAGGGTCACCTGAGTGGTGCAACTAGGTGTGGAGCCTTTTTGGAACTGTTGAAAGGACTTTGTTGTGCTGTCAACTGGAGATTTATTTTATTCTTCTCCCTCCAAAGAGGGAGGTGATCAGTATTCGCTGCCATAGCAGACACAGCAGGAAGCTGCTTGGACTTTATTTATTATTTTAATTGCAGGCTAAATGTTCTTTCCATAGAACACCATAACAACTGTTTAATGAGTATTTTGTTTCAGCTGGTGGAACAGATTTTTATGCTAGACATGGATAAATGGATGATTAATATAGTAAACCAGTGGCTAAGTTTCTGTATTTGTGCATGGACAAAACAAAAGTTATGAATGTCATATAGAAGCTCTTTCAGGTTTTTTTAATTGCAAAATGGTATTGTTTTTTAGATCAACCTAACTTAATGTCATCATGAACATAGCTGTACATTTAGTTAGTTAAAATGATTTGGGGAAAAACAGTTATTTTTGGTCTGTTTGAAGAATTATTTGAAACATGCTTTCAAACAAAGGCACAATTCAACAATTTCTGGAGCATGCCACTTCAAAGGCAGAAATAAAATGCTTGAATGCTCCAAGCAAGTAGTCTGCATTTACTTGAAACATTAGCATGTCAAAGAGGAGCAGGATGTGCTACTTTTATTTGCATGTAGAAGAACATTGCAACATGGTCTTACCATCTGAACTGGAAGAGTTCAAAAATATGTTTATTATATGTGGCTTTAAACAAACTGCCTGAAGAGGTTACCTTACTCTCATGAGCGGCATCTCTGCCTTAATATATAAAGAATATTTAATAGAATATTTAATTTAATGAATAAATTAAATTTTGAATGATAGTCCTGTCAGAAGGGGAAAAAAAACAAGACATGTCTTTTTTTTTTTTTTGGCTGCATTAGCAAATCCTGAATGCTAGTTTTCCAGGAAGCAAGCCTGTCTTTGTGTATTGTTCCCTATATCCGTAGAATTCTCTTATAATAAAAGGGCAGAACCCTCACTCAGCCACAAAGCTCAGCATGGAGTCTTCCTTAGTAGCAGTTCAGGCAGAAGTCTGTAAGGTAGTGCTTCCCACACTTTTTTCTTCATTACCCAAAACTACTTATCAGAAAGCGCTTTTTACCCCAAGTAGGTAAAGCACTTTAAGTCAATTTAAATGTCCCTGTTGTGATTGGGTAATGGACTTGTGTGTTGTTATGCAAAGGGAAAAAAACACTTTTATTCAATGTTGGGTAGTGTACCATGGTTTTGGAGGCACTGCTGTGTAGAATTGGTCATGTGGACAAAATTAAGCCAGGAGTTCCAAGGGTGAAATCAGACACACAGTTTGGGAAGATTCCCTACTACTTTGGGGCAAAAACTCTGAAGTTGTTTTTCAAACAAAAGAAATTCAGTCAAATTACTTTGATTATGTTGCAGCTTCACTATTGATGAAATGACATGAAACACAATTAGGGAAATTAAGGAGACCAGGAATAAACTCCTTAAAGATATTGATCTTATCTGTCTATCTGTATCTCTATTTTTCTTCCCCATTCAGTCATGTTCAATTCTTGGAGACTGCCTAGACAAGTCCATGCAAGGGTTTTTGTGGCAAAGTTTTTCAAAAGTTATTTGCCATTGTCACTTTCCTAGAACTGAGAGACAGTGAGTAGCCCAAGGTCACCCATCTGGCTTTGTATCTAAGATGGGAGTAGGACTCACGTTTCCCACTTCCTAGCCTAACCCTAACCCTAAGCCACTTGATCTTGATTTCAACCTGTATCTATCCATCCATCCATTTATTTATTCCACAGCACTGTTCTCCAAACTGTTTCTGACAATCAGCACCACAGTCAACTCTGAAACATTGAGAACACTTCCTGAGCCAATCAGAGCTCTTTCTTACTAATCAATGGAAAAGGGTAAAAATTATATCCAGTATCCATCATACAACTTCTACAATCCTGTTGTGTTTGCTTGTTTGGTGATATGTAACAAAAACAAAACAAAAAAATCAGTATAATTATGATGGACTATCAACATGAACAGCATCCTTTTTGGTCCAATGAAAAGAAATAAGCATAATAAAAGCACACTTTGACTAAACTTTTACCGGAAGAGGAAGAGCACAGAAACTGGGAATTCTCTGCCAAATGGCCCATCTTTCGGTTCTACAGACTCCAGTGTTTTAAATAAAAAATCTCCTGAATTATAAGCAGCATGCTTTAAATGTTATTTGCTGGAAAGAAACCATAAACAGAGCCATTGCCCTTCTGTCCAAGGCTGTGAAATGCACCCAGTAGGCCAATGGTGGCTTAGATAAGCCTGTGATTTGCTCCATTGGGGCTCTCGTGGTTTTTGTGACACAACAGCTAAATCAACAATCAATTGGTTCAGTTGTCCAATTGAGATAATGGCACAAGATCCCAGGAGTGCAGAGCTGATCCCGAGCAACACAAATACTGTATAAAGAGGTGCCTAGTGGCACTCTGCTTTATATTCAGCATCTCCCCTGGTTGCTTGGAAATAACAAAGGCCTCTCATCTTCGTGCCTAGAGAAGTTTGCATCCACACCTACACCAAATAATTTGAAGCATCCTTAAATCTGTTTTATAGATGGGGTGCTTTGAAAGAAAGACTGGGGATGACAACTCTTTAAAAAACATTGCAAGTTGTAATGATGCCCCTTTTTCTACAACACAGCATCTCTCAGAAGCCTGGATGGGGGAGAATTGAAAAGATAGGCAGGTCTCAGTGTGATTTAAACTTGTAACATTCAGTGTTCACTAGAAGAAAACACAAAACGCAGGGAATCCTTTCCAAAAACAAAGCAGTTAGCATTGATGGATATCTTTAGTAGATGCTGTCCCAAATAAATTGCTTCTAGACTGTCAACTTAAAAGTGCTGCCTCTTTTCAGTTCTAATCTTGCCACAGCTCTCTGAATAACCAAAGAAAAGCTGTAAGCATGAATTTGTTACAAGCTGATATGGCAGGTTTCTGACAGCTGTGGTTGAACATCTTTGTGAGAATAAGAAACAGTGCATTAAAAAATGGTCTTGATTCACTGTATCCATCATCTCCTGCCAAATGTCTTCTTTCATTAGACAGAAATCAGACTGATGAACTAGGCAAGCTCATTTGCCAACTGGGAAAAAAATGCATTAGTGCTAATAATAAATGATCTATTCTTGAATCTATTGCAACAGGGACAGCAAACTTGTGGATGTCCAAACAATGCTGAAACTCAACTCCTGTCAATCCCAGTCAGCCTGGACATCTGATGCGGAAACTGTGGTCTGACAGTACCTGACGGGCTACACGTTCTTCATACCTCATTTTTTCCTGCTTTCACACTTTCATTTGATCCTCGCCATGGATAAGTGAGGAGCTTAACCCCAACTATCTTAGGATGAGCTCAAGGATTGAGGTCACCGTGCAACAAGTGGGACTACAGACTCGAAACTTGATGATGTGGCCAAAACCCTTTTGTACTACTTTAAGAAATTATGGAGAATGGTTGAACTGCCAGATGACTCTATTTTACAAAGTGGGGGGGGGGGGAGATCCCAGGAAGTATGTGTGATATGTGTGTTGTCTGTGCGTATTTTAGGACTTGCAATGTCTCTTACAGATGCTTCAGTCATAATTCATAGTACTTTAGATGAAATCCTCTGTACCATCTTTTTTTTAAAAAAAAAAAACTCATTTAACTAATATTTTAAAGTGTTTCCGCAGAACCAAGGCCCCTGTCATAAAAAATAAAAATGTACCTGACAGTTAGAAAAAACAACTTGATTATGTAAAAAAAATTAGAGCAGCCCAGGAAGAGCTACTGCCTGAAGGAAGAGAAAGATCTGCCACCAAGACAGGTACGGGACTTATCAATCACTTCTGCATTATGAAAACTTGATGAAACATCAGTCCCTATAAGCTCTGAGATAATCAGAAGAAATATTTTTCTTGTTGTGGTGATAGCAAAGAATGAAGAGCAACTCCAAGGAGAAAAATTACACCCAAAGCAATGATTGTTGGGTTCCACCTTTCAAAATAAGAGGAACAGGCAGTCATAGAAAGATAAGGACTTTGATAGGAATTATGAACTGCAGAGCAGGAATTCTAGGCCACTGATTTACTGACAATCTTTGGGGATCTTAGGAAATGTAAGGATCCTAAGATTGTTTTTGCTTATGTAAATAATGTTCATGTTAGGAAAGGCTACACTTTTCCAAAGTGGCAATGCTATTGTAAATGCACATTGTTCCTATGTTAACAAGCAGTGGAATGTTGATAGGTTTAGATATGAGTGCTAAATTTGGAATGGAATGCTTGTGTTTTTTGCCTAGTTATTATATTTCTGTAATTTCTTCACCATGTTGCAGTTGGACAATAACATGGGCTGAATTCCTATCTACCTTTGGTCAGTTTCAACTTGGTTGTTGTTGTTTTTTAAGTTAAGTCATATTTCTCTGTTTGGAGTCAAAAAGAGGGCTTGTTTAAGGGTAGGAATAGGAATAACCTCTTTGGGTCTGACAGAAATTTATTGAATGAATAAAACAAAATAAAATAATAAAAAGTGGAAAACTGAATCTGGCCCCTGGCATGTTTACAAAATCAGGAGGAAATGTCCTAAAAATAAACTTTTGGTTGTCATGACATCCTGGATGCCTCTACCTTGATTTTGTCTTCCTGTAGGATAATATTAAATAACCAAGGTCAACATACAATCATAAGCGATGCTTTGGATCTCATGTAGGATCATCATGAGGTTACATTCCATGGAGATCAGGTCATGGTTGTCCCAAAGGTGCTTTTTCAAAAGGCAACTGGACTTTGTTTTTGCTTGAAGATATTTCGCTTCTCATCCCAAAAACTTCTTCAGTTTTGACTGGTGGAACATGGAAGGATTTGTATTCCTTGCAGTCATCTGTTTGTTAGCACTCTTTCTGAGAGTCATTGAGGCTTTGGAGGAGCTGCCTCTTTCTGGGATAGGTTGGGGCTCTCTGCAGTGTGATTTTGAACCTGAGAAAAGATACATTTGGTTTATGGGGTTACAAAGAGATGGGATGTGAGCACTGTAGCATGCTCCAAGCAATATTTTTGCCCTCAAAGTGCTCCATTTTATTAAGACAGTAATTTAAGTAAACTCTTCAAGGTAAATAAATATTTATTCAGGAATCAAACTGAGAAAGTATGGCATAAGGCACTGATGTGAAAGAAAAAAGTTTGTGCTACAGATTTTTCTATGAGTGATAGATAAATGGCTAGATAAACAAATGTTGCTCACAAAATTTTAACAATGAGATAAATATAAAAATTGTAGGATTCTTAGGCCAACTCCACTGTTTACTTACATTTTTGTACTAATTATTTATTTTAATGAATGCATATCAGACAATGATGCTGTTACTGTAGTGGTGACTCATAGCAATTTGATGAGTCAGCCACAGCCATTTTGAGACACTGGTATATTTTTATCAACTTTTCTTTTTAGATTATTGCTTTCATAATGATTGCAGGCAACTAAAGAATCTTAAATTAAGATAACAGCAAAGTTGGATGTGGGTCTCAATCCTTTGTAGGGAAAGACAATGTCTTTTTTTTCCTTTCCCAGGTATTTCTTTTACCCCACCTCCTTCTTTTTACATCAAATTCAACAGACATTTTCCACAAGACACTAACTTGCATTCATAATGGTTTTTCAAAAGATACAGTTCAAAGAATGGAATCATAAAAACCAAGGCTCTGAAAGAGGCTGTCAGAAGCTGAGTGTCTTATCAGAGTAAAATACAAAATGGCTATAATTACAGTTTAAATAATACACGACAAGGAAGTATCTGCAAGAATTGGACATACTGTCTCATAATTAATTAAAAAGGTAAAAATAAGACTCTTGCAAAATGATTAAGTATTATTTAAGTAACTGTGTAGTGAAAAGTATAGTGGATGGTTGATTATGATATACAGACATACATTTGATCATAAAATAACTATAATATGGAATGGCTCTTGAAAAGTTAAAGTTCACTCATATATCTATGAACATGGTGAGCTATTATGATTAACCCCTGCTTTTTAAGACTTGTATGACTTTGCTGCATAAATGTAACCCTGAAGCTGTGGAGACAAGAAGCAGCAGTTGTTAAGCTAGGCAGAATAATTGTGTAAATACAGTGTAGATGTACCCAAATGTCAAGACCAGGCAAATTTCTATTCACTCAAAGAGATGAAAGGGATTAGAATTTAAACTTTACATATGTATAGAGCTTCTTTTTATGCGCTGCAATAGGCAAATTTTATGCATAAATATGGCTTCCACCTTGTCTGCAATAAAACAATCTAGTCTTGTTATGCCTATGAGTACTTCCTGTAAGCAAATTCCTGACTATAGAGTTAAGTATCTTCACAGTCAAAATATATCATCATGGCTGGCATGAGCAGTGAAAAAGGTGATCGGAATCTAGATTGATAGATGGCATTTGATCTCCGTTCCCATGTTTCATTTGTAACACTTATCTCCTATTCAGGTCATTTGTGATCAATAGGCAATCAGACCTTCCTCAATAGCAGAGGAAATGATGGTAAATTAGAAACCCAAGATAATCAGAAAAAAAACCCACATCAAACAAATGCTCTACTACCAAACTAATAACCCAATCTTACACAAAAGGAGGTGTTCAAGAACATTATTCAGATGAGCACAAATGCAACCCAGAATACTGAAAAAAGGAAACAGAGCACCTATATACAATATCTTCCAACAAAATGGATATCCACACAACTTTATCAAAAAGTGCTTTAGTACAAAGTGCAAAACCTGCTATAGTACAACTAGTACAACCTATGAAACACAACACTCCCATACATCAAAACATCTCAGAAATAACTAATGGACTATCACAATTGCTGTAGCACACAAACCAACTGAATCCCTCTAAAACATCTTAAGTCAACCAAAAGACCTGATAGCCTGGAAAAAAAATGAAACAGGAGTCATCTAAAACATACAATGAAAGCAGAGGTGGTCCTCAGCCAGTTCTGACCAGTTCTGGAGAACCAGTAGCGGAAATTTTGAGTGGTTCAGAGAACTGGCAAATATTACCTCTGACTGGCTCTGCCCCCATCTATTCTCTGCCTCCCAAGTCCCAGCTGATCGTCTGGGTCTTCTTTTGTTGCCCTGCACAGGAGAATGGAGCTGGAAAGCAGGTTAGTGGAGTGGGGAGGGAATGGGATTTTGCAGTAACCTTCCACCAGGAGTAGGGTGGAAATGGAGATTTTGCAGTATCCTTCCCCTGTCACACCCACCAAGTCATGCCATACCCACTAAGCTACACCATGCCCACCAAGTCAAGCTCACAGAACCGGTTCTAAAAAAAAATTGAATGCCACCATTGATTGAAAGTACTGTAATATCCACTATGTAGGACAGGTAAACAGAAGACTACCAGAGCCCATCCATAAACATCAACTAGCAATCAGAAGACATGACAAAAACTCCTTAAACTCACAAAATAAAGCACAGTTTCAACCAGGAAACCATTAACATTTTAGATCAAGTCAATTATAAAAATGCCTAGGAAATCCTGGAAACTTGGTATTCAGGCAAATCAACTATCAACAGATGCATATGAATAAACTACATTAACATTGCCTTCAAAGAGACAATAAAAAAAACCTAAGAAGGAAACAAAAAGACTAGAACACATCTTCTCCAGCAAACAGCACTCAGATAAGTAGGAAACAAAATGAGATAATAAAAATGGCAGAAAACAACACTTTAATTAAGAAATCAGTCAGAAGGAAACCATCCTCCCACCAAAACTGGCAGGGCAAGCTACTATATATCAACAGGTTACAAACTGATATCACACTGATGATATTACCTAGTTGGATAATAAAAGACCTACAAGTGAATAACCAAGTTCAGAGAGCAACAAGAACTCCCCAATCTGCTCTGTGTATCCAGAGCAAATTTATCACAGTTAGAAAGCGCCACAAATGCCAAATCCAGATGCAGGAGCAGAACTCGACATTTGACCACAACATCAATCTTGCAAAGCAAAATAATTACATGGGAATATTATTTCAAAGTAGAGAGCACAAAGGATGAGGATTCAAACGCAAGGTATGGGGTTGGCAACAGAAAGTGCAAGATTGATAACTCAAAGACGAGAGGTTGACTATAGTTATAATTAGTCAAGCTCACAATCAGCCTATACTTTTCTGATTTTTTTATTTCTTAAACATTCATGATGGTGTTGGGTTTTATACCTAGATATCAATGTTTTTAGAATTTTGCAACTTCATCTGAAATAACTATGGCATCCTTCCTGTATTATGACCTTCAAACTTCCCAATGCTTCTCCCTTCATCATTTGTTCCAGAAGGGAGATGACACTTACTTTGGGCATTTTCTTCCTCCTCTAAAGCAATCCAGTGAGATATCTCATGGTCATGTAATCTAACTCTAGTCTCCTACTGTGCTTAAGAGAATGATCAATGAACTTGACATTCCGAACTTAAATCAGTTTGAAAGCAACTCCCTGGTGGATTTATGGAACGGGGGTGGGGGGACTGTGACATTGAAATAATATGAACCTTTTAAAATAATGTAATGACTTGATGGAATATTTATGAAGGAAGAATATCTTTACTAAATTTTGTATTACCTATCCAAAAAACTTATTCAGTCTTTACTAGTTTCTACTAGACCTTTACTCCTTTGTTTGACTTCTCTGACAATATTGATGTTCTACAAAAATGGATAAATTAATGCACAACAGAGAACCATTTCTTTTCAAATTATCTGTAAGTATACTGTATCATCATAGTTCTATATCTCCACCATGGCTTGGACCAGTCTTGTACTGGTCCATGGATGCTGCTAGGATCTACACAAAAAGGAATAATCTCACATTAAACCCTAGCAACTTGGTGCTGTTGTTCATGCATAAACACTTGCCTTCCATAAAATACAGGCTCACACTTCCCTGGAAGATCAGTCTGCATCCAGGGTACTGTTGGACTGACAGCTCCTGCTTATGTAGCAAGTGGGTGCTATGGTTGGGATAAAGAATCCATCTTTACCTGCATTCAAGAGTCTTTGACAAAAGTGACTGATTCCTTAATGAGCACACAGCTGGATTACCGCAGTGTGCTCTGTGTGGCACAGCCTTTGATTATGACCTGGATATTGTAGCTGATAGAGAATGGAGTGGCCAACTTGCTTGTAAGCAGATTTTGCCATTGCAGAATAAGAACTACTTGAGATGGGTGATTAAAATATTTACATGTGTATATTAAAGATAAGAAAAGAATACAGTTACAGAATACTTAAGCTTGGGAAAAGTTAACCTGACCCTTGTGCAAAATGAGGCAGTAGAATTCTAGGTTCTTCTATTTCAAATTCTAGATAAAGATGGAACAAGGAAAGGTTTTTTTTTTTAATTATCAGCATATCTTTCTTTATTATGATTTGGATTCTCTTGCAGGGCATATCATAAAAATTTATATAATAACAGTATTTTATGCTTCTTTCATCTGTAATATCAACAATTAATGTGAGCACCTTCAAGTCTCTGTTGCCTATTCTACATCAATTACCAAATCATTTTTAAAGGAACTGCAAGCAGAACATATAAGAAAATAAAAGATATGGTCAATTTTAAGGCCCTGGTATATAGGACAATCTAAAGATCAAGAATATGCATAAATGAAGAAAACACATCTGACAGTCTAATTTTCTATACCATGTGGTGATCTTCGAGAGTAAGAATTTAAGCTAACATTAACCCATAAACTATAATCCATAAATCTCAAAATGTTTCATTTGCAGTCTATAGGCTCAATATGTGTGGGGGAAACCCACATATGCATAGGAAAAGGGGTGCACTCCACTAGCTCATTTTCTGTCTGATTCCACTACAAAAAACAAGTCTAAAACTTTAAATAGATGCTGTAAACCATCATGCAACCAGTAAAACAAGCATACAGGCCATGAAATGTGTTTCACTTGATGAACACTGAAAGTTTTATCGCTGCCTATTCTACATGAGTTCTCAAATAATTTTTAAAGCTAGTCCACAACATAGTACAGTAATCTCATCTGAAGTTTTCTTTTCAACAAGAAAGATAAATAGCAAACCATCTGATACAATCCTGCCATGATTTTTATTGTCTTTCCAATGAAGGAAAAGACACAGGCGTTATTGCTGTGAGCTGCTCAGTGTTGTTGTAGATAAAGTAAGGAGAATTCATGTAAATCTAAATAAGTAAAATGAAATAAAACATGTACTTAAATTTTCAATTTCATTTTCACCTTCTGCCACCAAACTGGCAGAACCCAGAGGAGAACTACCCTAGACACCAGTACTCAGTTGGGAGAAGAGTGGGCTTAGGGTCTGGGAAGATGGCTCAACTTATTTGCTTCATCCCTGTACTGCAGATCTCCCCAAATTAACATTCTGTTGCTGATTTGAATATTCTTAAAATTGGTTACATGAAACAGTCTGGTAAGACAAGACTTTGAATGACTTCAAAAATAGGAAGTGGCAGGAACAGTCATTATCTAGAGTAGCCTTCATATTTCACAGACATTCTTTCTTTCCCAAAGTGTTCGAAGTTTATAGACCCAAACACTTTTAAATTCTTCTTCTTTTCATATTAGAAATGTTAGCAGCTACAAATCAATATATTATTGAATTATTAACCAGCCACTCAGTTACAAGACAAATATTTCATCTGTGAATTAGTAGCAGCTAATAAGCCTTCAAGTAATTGTTTCATCAATCAATTAACAACTAATTAACTTTCAGGCTATCACTATCCAATGGATACTGCAAAACTCCTGATGACCACTAGATGACAGCTTCTTTAAAAGCAGACAATCTTTAACATTGCTGTCATCTGGCAGTCATTTTGATTTTTGCTGTACAGATTTGGTAGCATCATTTTTGGGCCTGGCTCATTTAAATTATAATCTAATTCTCCCAATACACTAGATTTTAATTTCACACACAAAGCACGCAGGGGTAGGATTCTACCAGTTCGCACCTATTCGCTAGAACCAGTTGTTATCATTCTAAGCAGTTTGGAGAACCGGCTGTTAGAAGAAATTATTGGTCTAATCCTGTAAGGAGGGCAGGAAGGAAACATTCTGGTATTGCTTACAGAAACTGCATCTCTATTAACCCTTATTACATTCTTGGCAGGACTAGACTTCCTGTCTCTGGAACTTCTCTGGAGTCCCCCCCCGCCCCGCCTTTACTGGTACTTTGCTTGTTTGGAGTGACCATTCAAAGTTACAATGGCACTGAAAAAAAGTAACTTATGGCCATTTTTCACACTTACGACTGTTGCAGCATCTCCACAGTCATGAGAGGCCAGGCGAGGAGATTCGTGCCTAGGTGTGAGTGATATTGAGTTGGCCACAGCCAGCCAATAATATGACCACTAAGCTATGTCTACCCAGTCATATTACCACCAAGCCATGCCCACCACCCTAAGCCAAGCCCAAAGAACCGGTTGTTAAAAATTTGAATCCCACCCCTGAAAGCATGCAATCATGTTTTTGATCTGGCTTTTGTTTATTCCCCCAAAACAACCCCTATTACAAAACCCTTTCAGGGTTCTTTTGATATCCGTGTTGATTTAACCCCATGGAAGTCCCAATGTTGTCTTCCACAGTGTACTGGAACGTTTGTGTTCAGATTATCTGAGTTCCAATATCTGAGATTTGGCATTAATTCTTGTTGGCGCCTTCTGCCGATTCCTCTTATTAGCAGTCGGATTTCCATTTGTGGACTTTAATTGACTTAATTTTGACTGCATTTTTAAAGGAAAATGTGTAAGAGGCCAACATTGCTTTGATTTATATTGCAGGTGATAATTATGATAATATACTGTAGGTGAGTTGCTTCTATTCTCTTTGGTTCAGGGATTATGTATTTTTGAGTAACCAAATTTCAGAAAGTCTATTCTCACAATCAGAAGAGCAGATTTGAGCTTGTCTGAAGATTCTAGCAGGGGAACACATCTATCATATATCCTTGACTGAAGGTTAGGCTAAAGGTCGACTGAAGAGTAGGCTGTACAATCCTTTTCCTTTTCCTATGCATATGTGGGTTTTCCCCACATGTAATGAGCCTATAGAGCAAGGGTCTTCAAATTTGGCAAGTTTAAGACTTGTGGACTTCAACTGCCAGAATTCCTGAATTAACATGACTGGAGGAGGAATTCTGGGAGTTGAAGTCCACAAGTCTTAAAGCTGTCAAGTTTGAAGGCTCTTGCTATAGATTGCAAACCAATCATTTATGGATTAATGAGTTTACCCTTGACTTTTGCACTCTTATCTAGGATAGTCATTCTCTTCTAAGAAATAAGCAACTTAAAAGAACAAATATTATTCCAGCCACAGTTCTCTTACCTTTGTTCTATGGCTATGCTGATTCAGATTGGTTGGAGTTGTAATCTCCAACAAAGTTGAGGATAGCTAACTTACCTTTGTTGTTATTATTATATTACTATTTACACACAGCCTACCAAATAGTTCTGACTGGATTGGTACTTTTAACTATCAAACTCTTTTCCCAGGTTCTGCAATATTTAAAAATATTGCCTTAATAAATGTTTGGTTCCAATGTATATGACTTTTTGTAAATGACAAGCAAAGATTCTATTCTTATTGTGTCCAAGTGCTTTTTCCAATATCTTTTGGTATGTCACCAAATGCACTAACCACTACTGACATTAGTATGACTTTCTTTTTCCACTTTTTCTCAATCTCCATCTGAAAATATATATTTTTTCAGATAGAGATTGAGCAAATGTTTTATATTTTTATAGTTCTTCTCATTGACCTTTCTGTTTATGGAAATTCTCAGTCATCCAAGTCATGGTTGTCCCAAGGGTGTTTTTTCACGAGGAAATTGGATTTTCTAGTTTTTCTTTAAATATGTTTCTCTTCTCATCCAAGAAGCTTCTTCAGCTCTAACTGGATGGAGGAGAATGGAAGGGTTTTCCTTCCATTCCCCACCATGCAGTCAGAGCTGAAGAAGCTGTTTGGATGAGAAGTGAAATGTCTTCAAAGAAAAACCAGAAAGTCCAGTTGCTTCTTGAAAAAGCAATTTGGGGACATGGAACTTTCTGTAACCTCCTTCTGCAATGTCAAATTACCCAGACTTTTTTCTTTATAACTACTTATAATATTTTTGGTTTATTATGGGCTCAAAGTTTATCAGCTTGTATTCCTCCTCCTCCATTATCTAGTATTCACACACGTGCATATGCACACACACATGCACATATCAAATATTTGATTGGTGTTTTGGGGAAAGTTCTAGCCCAGAAATTATCCAAATAGTGTCATAAGACATAACATATACTCTGCAAAATCAGCTTTCTGTAAATATGCAGCTGATACAGCTAGAATATTAAGTTCTTGTAAATTTTTGTTTAATCTGTTGATATTTTGCCTACTGCACCAATAACTACAGATTTGCAAGATCTTTTCCATCTCCCTATTTTAACTGTCAGGTCTCTATATTTTATATTTTTTCTTTTTCCGTCATCATCATAGGTCGTATTCAGCAGGTTCTGACCAGTTATGGAGAACCAGTAGTGGAAATTTTGAGTAGTTTGGAGAATTGGCAAATACCACCTCTGACTGGACATTTTACAGTATCATCCCCTGCCACGCCTACCAAGCCACACCCACAGAACCAGTAGTAAAAAAAATTGAATCCCACCACTGATCATCATCTTTATGGAAGCAGAACTGAGAACACAGAGCACTTGACTCTTCGTGGGATACAGAAAAATGGTGGTGAATCAGCAATCACTTCATTAACTTACAACACAGGTTTTGTAAGGATGAATAAACAATGAGCACTTTGTGTACATAAATTATAGATCTACTCTGGAGAGATATTAAATTGAGTTGGATATGTTTTAAATTTGTTTGAGTAAACCTGAAGGGAAACAATAATTTGGCTCTGCAGTACACAACTGGCAATAATTTGGCTCTGCAGTACACATTTTTTTTACTGTATATTGCCAATTTTAACCTTGGATGTCGTTACCTAGTGTGCTGCTATTTGAAAACTCTCATTGGTGGTTCCGTTCTTTTACATTTTAATTTCACTTGTGTAGATGTTCCTGTTTCTCTTGCCATTATGAGACAAAGTTATTTCAGGAGATAATGGGTCCTGATTTACTACTGACTCAAGTGGAGTAGAATTTCATTGACTTAACTGATTTACACTGTTGTTAAGTTATTGGCAAAGTGAAATCCATCCAGAACAACTCGTGTTTGTTTCAGGCAACGAGTTCCAATTGCATTGACTTTTCTCTCCTTTTGGGGGCAGGCCAGGAGGCGGGGAGAGAGAGAAAAGTTTGTACTTAAACAGCTCCTTTAAATACCCCATGACAATTTCTAAGAAATGGGAAGGTTTCTCTTGGGATTGTATGGCAAATAATACATTCTCTGTCATGTCTCCTTCCAGATTCACATGGGCCCACAATGTCTTTCTTCACTTCTGATTTCTGCCTGATGATTTCAATTCCAACTCTGTTCTGATTTTGTTCTTTAAACCAGCATCCATTTATGCATTATGCTGAGGGCTCTGACCTGAACTTCTTAAAACTGAGGACCAAACAAAAATCAGCAACCTAACCCCGCCCCCATAAATATAGCATAAGAAAAAGAATTTTAATAGATAATAGAAATTCTGATAAAAGAGGTGTGACAGTGAATCCCAGAACATTTAAACTGCTTCTTCTGATCATTCCACTTAGTTCCGTATGAGTTCACACAATTTCCATAGCCAGCCATTTCCACCTTTAATCCTTGGGAACATATTAGCTAAAATGTTAAGCAACATTACTTTAGATTGGGTGTTTTAAATGGCTTGAAGAACTGAGTGAAGAAAGCATATACTCAAAATGGGAATGCAGGCAATAGTTTTTTATCTGAAGACTGAATTTAAGACTATAATTTTAGCTCATCTATTATTTAGTTTTCAAGATGGCATTTTGAAAACTATCAATATTATTGAGCTCATTGAGAGAGATTTGAGTTCTACAGTCATACCTACTTCCAGATGGTGAAAAGATGTAGAAAAATAATTGAATCCTCCATTGAAACTGACAGCTCACAGAGTTTTCTGTTATTTTTGTCATCTTCATCTATTGAAACCAAAATGCAAGCATTTCCTTTAGACTGAAACTAAAATCTGATGACATATTTATTCTGATGAAGTATTAAAATGACTAACATCAAGATACCTTAAGATCAAACCAGTAAAAGAAAGGAAACTAATTATGTGCAGTTTAATTCTGAAGGCTGAATGATAAATTTTAGAAAGTAACAGGCATTATAAATAGTATTTAAAGGGATGTTCAAATTCTCCTTTGACCAAAGCAGAAATTTCATTCAGTTAATAATGGCTTTTTGACCCTGTTGAAAATTACACTATTCATCTTGGGTTATAGAAAAACCTCTAAATTCACCACATATGGAAACATGAAATCCCTTGATATTTTTACTAGTTTTTTAAAAAATTCTAAAATATCACATATAGCCTGAAGAGAAAACCACATATACATGAAATGTCATGTTAGATGGAATTTCTTTTGTATATATAATGTACTTATAAAAATTTAAGTTGCCCTTTTTGTAGAAAATATTTAAAGTAAGTAAAGAATATCAATATTTATTACTACTTGAAGATATTCATTTTTCAACCTTTCATCTTCTACTGCTGAGAAACTATTTGAAATTGTCCACCCCTATAAGTCCCAGCACCTAGGCAATTTGGGCTCTTCTCAAAAAGCTAAGCAGGGGTGGCCCTAAACAGTACCAGAATAGAATATGATTAGGAAATCCTAGGGCTATAAATCAGACTGGGAATTGGAAAAATCTTAGAAAAAGGAAACATTAAACAACTTCCATACTGTGGAGTCCTTGGTCCTTTCTGAACCTGACACTGAAGATGTTACCTAGCTGGGTAATGAAATGTCTGTAAGAAAACAACCAAGTTCAAAGAGCACCAAGGACTTTATGCCTTAAGCCACAAGTATTCTCTACAGTAAGTAACTTCCATACTGTTGGTAGAGAAAACTACCTCTCTACCTATTGTGCTCAGTCAAAGGGAATTTTTAACTTTATCTCCCCACCCACCCCATCTTTTTATCCACATCAGTGTGAAGCAAAATTATTCCCTTCCTAATGCCAAGAATTTGAAAAGCACGAAGTTCTATGAGAGTTATTTGCAAGGGGAAAAAAAGGTCTACTGCTTTATCTACATGGTTTTATTGTTTTATTTACTGTACCTTATTTCAATGCTGATCTATAGGGTGTTCATTTTGGCAAAACTTTAAAAACTAAAAACCATAGGATTATAGAAAGTTGGAAGGGCCCTACGAAGTTTTCAGCCTTCAGCTCATTTGGGACGCCCTGCTCAATAACTCACTCAAATTAGACAAGGAACCAACAATGAGCCTCTTTGAGCCAACTGGCTTTTCACCTCATTGTCATGTCATTCAATCCACGCTTATCTAGCTTCTTATTAGAATGTCATGAAGTATGCTGTCAAATCCTTTGCTGAAATATAATATTGTATAAAACATTAAACACTATATTTACAAAATGCCTACAATCCATTACAAAAGCTATCTTATCAAAACTCAAAGTTAATCTGGCATGCTGAATTCACTAATTACCACCTTTGATTTCAAGTCGCTCACAGCTCAATAGCTTTGTGATCTGTTTTTGAATCTTGATAGGCATCCATGAAAGAGAAGAGCAACTACAAAGAAAAGAAGAACAAGAAAGAGAAGAGCAACCAGGCTGATTAAAGGCCTGGAAACTAAAACATACAAAGAACAGTTGCAGGAATTGGATATGGCTAGCCTAGAGAAAAGAAGGACTAGGGATGATATGATAGCAGTATTCCAGTATTTGAGGGGCTGCCATAAAGAGGTGGTTAACTTATTTACCAAAGTACCAGAAGGCAAGACAAAGAACAATGGATGGAAACTATTCAAGGAGAAAAGCAACCAAAAATTAAGGAGAAACTTCCTAACAGTGAGAACAATTAATCAGTGAAATGGTTTGTCTTCAGAAGTTGTTGATGTTTCATCACTGGAGGTTTTTAAGAAGAGACAACAGCCACTTGTCTGAAATGATATAGGGTCTCCTGCTTGAGCAGGGGCGGGGGGGGGGGGTGGACTAGAAAACCACCATTTTCTCCTTCCTTGAATAGCTATTCTACCATATGTGTATCATTTTTTAAAATTATTAGTTATATTTTCTTTGGTTTGGTTTTTGTGCTTTTAATTACCACTCACAGTTGCAAGTTTGCAGAGATTAACACTTACTCTGTATGTATGTGTAGAAATAAACAAATATAAACGTTGAAATAAATGAAATAAATGTTTCATACCATGGGATCATACTTGTCCTTATTCTCAGGTTCTTAAAATGTTTTTTTTTCTGA
Organism: Pseudonaja textilis; assembly: GCF_049901715.1. Lineage (NCBI taxonomy): Eukaryota > Metazoa > Chordata > Lepidosauria > Squamata > Elapidae > Pseudonaja > Pseudonaja textilis. Next base: position 242,833,795 of record NC_141990.1, read on the forward strand.
AATCCAAGGTATACATTCATCTATACTCAGCTTTTGTTTAACTTAAAAATCAGCACAACACAGTCACTTACTCCTAATGTACCTGCTATTTTCCCTTGCTTGACTAACTCTTCATTATTGGTTAATATCAATGCAAGAACAGTTGATATTTTGTGCCTTCCTTTGCCTTCAGGAAAAAAACATATATAGTACATATTTGCAGCCTTTGAGTCAGTCTCTATTTGCCTAGCCCTAGACAATTCCCTGAAGTTTTATTGGTAGGATTTGGAAGTAGTTTATGATTCCCTCCTTCCTAGGGTTGAGACAGAGTGACTGGCCCAAGTCAACCAGCTGGCTTCATGCCTCAAGAAGGACTAGAATTCACATTCTCCCAGTTTTTATCCAGTTTCTAACCACTACATCAAGCTGGATTATCTGTTAGTATTATTACTTCATGCCCAATTAAACACTCTTTATTTTTGTTTCTGAAAGCATAATCCAAGGCACATGTCCTAGACACTAACAATAGCATTAATTTCATTTATTCCTCCAGTTATTTTAACTTATAGCCCTTGTCACACTCATTCACTTGGATTTCTGATCAGGCATGCATACCTTTATCCTGAAGTATGATTTCTGCACCCTACCCCACTCCCATTATTTCTATTTCTTCTGAACAGATTCTACATTTCAGTTTTTAATATTCTAGTCCTAGGAAATGTCTTAGCAAGTCTCTTGATCTTACCAAATTATATTAACCTCCCTATTGAAGAGTCCAGCTCATCTTGTTTATTTCTCAGATTTGAGCATTACTGTATAAACAGTCAATGCCATGAACTTTACGAGCCAAAATTTTTGCTGATTTTTTTTTAACTGGGTGGTTTAATGGACTGCATTACATCAATATTCCCATTTCCTTTTCCATCACAGAAAGCTTCATCTGAGATTCTGTCTCATTAGTCCTAAAAAGCCAGAATAAGTACTCACTATAGATCTGCCTTGCTGGTGTGGTCCATGAAGAGAGTAGATGTTAAATGGAGAAAACTGCATGCACCATCTAGTTTTATTTGATATTATATTAAATATTCTTGCATGCATTTATTAATTTCATTGTATTTTATTTATATGATTGCATCAATCATTTTCATGCTTTATTAATTTCCTGAAAACTCCAGTGGATAAAAGATGGTTAAGAAAACATTTGAATAATAGAAAATGAACCATAGCATAATATTATAGCATATTTACATCAGAAGATTCCAGTTCCAGTTATGGAAGAGATAATAGATGTAAATGAAATTCTGCTCATCTAGTCAAGCCATCTAGAGAAGGGATACTGAAAATGGTTATATAGGTCATCAAAAGATGGATGGAAGGAAGGAAGGAAGGAAGGAAGGAAGGAAGGAAGGAAGGAAGGAAGGAAGGAAGGAAAATTCTATCAGACCCCTTTAAATTAGAATTGTAAAATGATAGAAACATTTGTAAAAAAAACGCAGAGTCATTTGTAAAAAATTATATTTAGGACCTGATTCCATTAGATATTGAGGTATGTTACGCAATAAACCAAGTTGTCAAGTTAAAAAAAATCAAGGTACAGATGAAATATCTGTTGAACTGTTTAAATCTGCACTGGAGGCAACTACAATGCTAATAGCTTTATGACAATAAATATGGAACAAGTCTTTGAGGAAAGAATGATGTATATATCTCTTAGCCAATAAGGAAGATTCAAGATAGCATGCAAATGATCAAACCCTTGTAATTGCTGAAGATCTTACAAAAAAAATAATAATAGTAGAGCGATGCATGAAAAGAAAGGTGCTACATGTTTCAGAAAAGGCAAAAGGATAAAATAAGACAGATAATAAAATAAGAGAATACTAGAGATGAACTTTTGCTTCACTGATTGTAACAAAGTCTTTATGTACATCATGACCGAATGTGGAATATACAAGGGTTTCTGCAGATTAAAAAATGACAGAGCTTCAATCAACCATCATAAAGGGTCTTTTTATAAAAAAAAAAAGACTTTGCAGACCCTTCTTGGAATATATTAAGCTAATGGGTGTGCCAAAACATCTGTTTTTTGGAGGAATCTTTTCTTTTTCTTTTTTTATAGAGTTTTTATTTTTTTAAAAAAACAAACATACACATACAAAACATAAAAACATAAAATCATCTTCCATTTTATATACATACAGTGTGTCAGTTGGTTACAAATCTTTTGTTATCCTTTTATAGTCTTTTACTCACAGTTTATATCAATTTTCACATTGTCAAACTAATATATGCTTATATATTTATCACTTATTAATCATCCATGATTAAACTATTTATTCCATCATTTTATACGAGATAGTCCAAATTTTATCTTAAAATTTATGTTATACTTTCAACCAATGGTTATATATGTCTATATTATGTTTTATATCAATCTATAAATTTCTATCACAGAATTATGTAGTCGATTACATTACCATGTCTTTTTATCCAACCATTGATAAAACAAATCCCATATCATATAAAATTGTTTATCTTCTTGTTCTCTAATTTCAAATGTCAATTTACTCATTTCAGCACTGGAGGAATCTTTTCAAGGAACAAGAATCTCAGGCTTCCGGTTTGAGCTTCTTCAGTGACAGTCCAAAACCTTGTCTCTGCGAGGCTTCGATCTGTGCTCACTACTGGAGTGCCCCGAGCCGGCTGGCTTTGGGGCTAAGCCACCCCGTAGAGGTGGTGAAGAGGGGGGAGACTGCCTGCAGGGTTGAGGAGAGCCGCATCTCTCCTCCCCAGCTGGCCATTACTCTCTTTCCCGAAGGCGGTTGCAGCGGTGGTCAGAAATGGCCACCACAAAGAAGAACTCAACCGGAAAAGAATGTACAGGAGGAAGATAAGAGGAGAAAGTTTTGGTTGACTGGGTCAAACAGCAAACGCAACAAATAAGGTACACTGGAATTGGAACTATTAAAAAACAATAACATTGTTTCCTAAGAAGATTTTTAAGCTGCAAAGGAGAGAGAAAAGGGAAAAGATTTGGTTTTTTTTTCTCCTTGTCCTATACTGACAGCTAAGAGACTTAAGTAAGAAATTGGAAAAAAATCCACTTTGACATCAATAGGCATTTAATGCTGAAAATAAAAAGTTAAAGGGATAATAAAGATTTCTGGATAATTAAAAGCTTTTGAAAACAGGAAAGGAGAGAGGAAGAATAAAAGGGCAGGATCTGGAAGGAAGGAGACTGCCTGGAATTAAAAAAGAACTTATAGCAAAATCTCAACAAGACTTCCAAAAGATACATTTTAACTGAAATATCGCAACAAAAACCCCAGGAAGAGAAAGTCGAAAAAGAAATAAGAAGATATAACTCGGGACTATCTGGATTACTTGATGATTTCTGGATTCTTGGTTATTGTTTTGAATGACTAAAATCAATCGGGTGGTTGTTTAAAACTGTTTAAAATGGCTCCACTTTTAGAAGAACTGAAAATGGAACTTAAAAAGTACAAAGAAGATGCACAAGAAGGGAGAGGTTATTTTGGCTTCATATTTCAGTTTTTAGAAATGGAGATTTGGAGTTATGAGAAACAACAAGAAATGCCTGCAGAACAAGAAGATTCCAACAAAGAAGAAGCCATCTTTAATGAACAAGTAATCTTAGATGGGGGGGGAAAGGAAAGGGGGGAAAGAGAATGGAAAGTTTAAGATTGGGAAAAACAACTCCAAAAAAAATAGAGTGAAAAATAAGTATAAAGTCAGAAAGCAACAGAAGAGGGAAATGCAGAAGAGAGAATTAGAAATAGAGAGACAAGGGGGAAAAGGGGGGAGGGAGAAGATAAGAGGGAAGAAAGAAGGGAAAAGAAGTCATAAAGGACAGAAACAAAATACAGAGAAACAGGGCCTATTTAGAGGTAATGGGTGAAAATTTAACGGAAAAAGGGATTCTGCAAAGGTACATAAGATAGTATGGCTATATTAGAAGCAGAAATAATTTTAGAAAATATGACACAATGTATGATTAAAATGTCTGATAAAATAGCTATCGTAATTCAGTGGAATGCTTGTTAATAAATAAATGTAACAAAAGGTATATTTAATGATTTATAAAACATGTGAAGAGAAATAAGGGAAAAATTAATTATGGAGATTATATGTGTCTTTAAGGAAGTATATTTAATTGAAAAGAAGCGTTAAAGATGTTAAGATTTTAATGATTATTAACGATAGAACTGAACTGGAACGGAATGACGGTTTATAATTACATATATTTACAATCTTTTTTTAAAAAAAAGAATATAGTGTGTATTATAAGAATGTACCAAGCAGAATTTGATTGGAAGTTATGTATTATGTATTATATTGAAGGTCATAACCTTAAGGTATATACTGAAGTTTAAATAAGAGTTGAATGGATGTAATTAAAAGATATAAAAGTGTCATACTCCGTACTACAGGAGAAAACTTGTTTAATGAGAAAAGATAATATGAAATTGAAACAGAACAGACAAAAGTATAAATATCATGATTTGAATTGAGATGAGATAATCAAATTAAAATCAAGAAAATCAAAAGAGGGGAAAAACTATATAAAAAATGTAAAATAGTATAAGATATGGAATAAAACACAAAAAGGAGCATGAAATTGAGTTTTGTGTCTGTATAAAGAAGTTCAACCCAGGACCATGCTATTTTCAAAAAGGATGTTTTACTTGTATTTTGTATGTGTGAAAACCCAAATAAAACTTTATATATATAAAAAGAGTCTATTGAAAATCAGCACTGATGCTTCACTTTCCTTTACATTCCTGCTCCCGAACCCAGGAAGCCATAAGGGTGGAAATGATGGAACAACCTTTTTCTTACAGAACAACTTTCTGTAAGAAAGAACAACTTGAGATTTGGATGGCTCTCTTTCTCTTTCCATGCCATCAGGAAAACAGCAAAAGTTGTACATCTTTGTCCTGGGTCAACCAGTGATGCTGCTGAGCTCCTTTCCTGGTGCCTAGAAGTTGTGAGGGTTTGGATGAGGGAAAATATGTTCAGCTTAATCCTGGCAAGACCAAGTGGCTCTGGATATTAAGCCTTCCCAGCTTCAAACAGCAGACAACACTTGACTAGGGGAACATTTTCATAGTTTGGAGCTTTATACCAAAGTAACATTACTGTCCCACATTACTCGAGTGAGATTCAGGGTGCTGGTTATAAAGCTCTACATGATACAGGGGAAGCAAAGCTATTTACTGCAGTGGCTCCCAACATTTTGGGCACCAGGGACCAGTTCCAAGGAGAAAGGATTTTCTGTGGACCGAAGGGGGCATAGTTTCACACAGTCTTCATCCTGTGGATGGGGCTTTGCTTGTTTGTACAGACCAGTTGCTGGCATGCCATGGACTGGTGCCAGTCCACAGAGTGGGGGTTAGGACCCCGATTTACAGGATCATTCCCATTCTTTCTGCTTGTTCCCCCTCCACAATCTAGCAAAGAGAATATGTTTCAGGTTCCTTCCATCAAATAACTTAATTTTATTGGACCCAGGGACTAATTTGTGCATCTGGTCTGAAACTTCATTCCAGGGGAGTCACATTGTTTATTTAGAAATGGAGCTACTTTGTTGAAAAGGGTCTTGAAATTTAGCACCTCTTAAAACTATGGCTAAAGCCTTTATAGGTACAGTATATTATAATCTGCATCATCATTAGTAAAAGAGAGTAAATAAAATTAGAATGCCTAAGAGGGAAGTAAAGAGCAGATAAAACTTAGGGAGGGAGGCTATGATAAATTGATGCAAAATTAAAATGGATAAGAATATTTCTATGAAAACAAAGAATAGTTAAACCAATGCTTTATCCAGTGGTAAAATACAGCTGTGAGTTGGACATTGAAAAAACTGAGAGAAATTCTTTTGAGATTATGGATTTCTAGCTCATTCAATAAGTGCATCATGGACTAGAAAAAGAACTAGTAAAACAAAGGCCTAAAAGAAGTAGGTTTCTTTGAGACAGAAATGTAATTTAGGAGTTCAGGAATGTGATTCAAACAGATGACAGTCTAGAAAAAATATTAGGTTTGACAAGGTTGAGAGAAGTCAAAGAAGGGAAAGAAAAAGGTGAATCAAAGAGAGTTATGAGAAATATGAGTCAAGACAAGATGGCAAGCAATTATTTTTTATAGGCACAAAGCTCTGAGTCCAACCTCATGGCATCTGAATAACATGACCAAGGTGGACTTGTAAAGTCTGCTATCTAAAACACTTAATAGTATGTAATAGTTTTTTTAAGTCTTAGTAATAAGAATATATGAGCTGCGGTAGCGCAGTGATTAGAATGTAGTACTTCAGGCTACTTCTGCTGACTGCCAGCTGCCAGCATTTTGGCAGTTCAGGTCTCACCAGACTCAAGGTTGACTCAGCTTTCCATCCTTCTGAGATGGGTAAAATAAGAACCCAGATTGTTGGGGGCAATAGTCTGACTCTGTAAAACCGCTTAGAGAGGGCTGTAAAGCACTATAAAGTGGTATATAAGTCTAAGTGCTATTGCTATGTAGGTGGGGGGGGAGAGAGAGAGAAAGAGGGAGAGGGAGAGGGAGAGGGAGAGAGAGAGAGAGAGAGAGAGAGAAAGAGGAAGAGGGAGAGGGAGAGAGAGAGAAAGAGAAAGAATGCCTCTTTCAGGAAGCAATAGTTGAAACTTCTTTTCTGCTTGTGTTTATTCATTGCAAATTGCCTTCTGTCCTCAGCTTCCTCTGCTTTGTTCTTGCTTGTCAGATTAGAAATAAGCTAGCAAAAGGAGGAAAATTTCCTTTCCCCTACTGAAAATTTTGCTCCTATCTGCCTCTTAAGTTATGGAACACAAAATGCAAAATGAAGACAGCGCAATTTTTCATTGAATGTTCCCAAAAGCTTTGTCTGCCAGAAACTACCAAAATTTACAATGCTTATTTGTAACTGTTCTTCTGGAGCCTGTAAAGACCAAGATTTCTATTATTTTTAGCTTGTTGTTCCAAACAACACCTTTTGTCATTAAGGAAAATTATTACCTAGAGCAGGATGAGGCAGCTAATTAATTTGTTCTCAGGAGCGTATACCCATCAGGAGAAAAGCTTATGAGTTTTTCACTTGCTAGAATTATCATTCTTATCTAAACTGATCTATTGATCATTAATGATCTGAAACCCCTCAGGGCATGACTGATGGGTGAGAAAAATCCAATATGGTCTCCTCCAAAGCAGAATACAAATATGTTCATGAGCTATTGTTATTTTCTTGCTGGAGGGGAAAAAGGGAAAGTAGAGATGTCAAATGAATTCACAAAGAAGCTCATTTGAATGCTTCAGGTCAATCTTGAATTCTGGTCTTGGATTCTGGTGTTTTTTTCAGTTGGAGCTTTCGATTCAGTAGATATATGAAAGCTTATCCTGATCATATTAGAAAGGTGGGATATTTAGGTTCATTTCTGTTGCACATAGTATAGATACTATAAATGTTGTTATTTAAGACTCTCATGCCCCTTTATCAACTCATTGTTGCTAAACATAACATTCTAAAAGGCTGAATGCAAGTATTTTAATAGTTATGTATGCATCTAAAGAAAAATAAATGTATAAATAACATATTAAATCAATAAAAGCAGGTTCCCCTTCTAGCGGCCATTAAGCGGCCATTAAGCCTGCATGGATTGGAAGTCATTGGTTCTCTCCCTTTCATATAAAACTCTGCAAACAACCTCAGGATATCAAAAAGTCTAGCTAATATTCTGGAGTCATGGCATGAATTGAATTTTTATATGACCATGAATTTTATTTTCATGTGGAAATTAATAATTAGATCCTCTTATCACACTAACAATGTTTCATTCGTTGTTACAACTGGCAAAATACCATTTTCAAGTGAAAATGGTTTTCTGGTGTAGCAAAATTCTCAAATCATGACACCTCTCAGATTTATATGCCATGTGATTGTTATCTTTTTTCAAACTACAGTATATACAGGTAATCCTTGTACAGCAATTGTCTCACTTGTTTCACAGTTTTGATGGCAATGAAAAAAAAATAACTTTGCGATCAGACCTCAAATTTACAACCTTCACAGGTCAATAAAGCAAAGGAAAGCTGAAGTAAGATCGAAAAAGTCAGCTGTGGTTTCACTTAGCAACCACTGAGTTGCTGGTCCCAGGTGCAGGGGTGGGATTCTACTGGTTCTGTCCTGCTCTATAGAACCGGTAGCTCTGAAGAGCAGCAGACACAGAACTGGTTCTGTGTTTGTTGCTGTTTTGACCCACCCACCCACCTAGGCTCTTACTTGTCCTTTATTTCCTGCTTTTTCAACCACAGCTGCTTTGCACGGCACAGCTGAAGTTGAAAAAGCAGGGAAAAAGTGACTTTTCCAATCACTGCGCACCCACACGCAGCACTGCTCAGCTTCCGGGCAGCTCAGTAGGTCGTAAATTGCACTCATGCAACTCACATGACTCACACATGCGCACGTGACACAGAGCAACAGAACTGGTAGTTATACCGGTCGATCCCATCCCTGTCCAGGTGTGGCTACTCAACAAGGATTACATGTATATTAATGAGGTTGCTACAGCTATGACCCTTGATCCTTATTGTCTTGAATATTTTATCCTAACTACTTTGTCCTTCAAAATGATTGTCTCTCCTTTTCAGTCTAATTCCGCAAAAAAAATTCAAAAGGGCTAATTGGGTTTTTATGCTGGTGCTCTAAGATTTCAAAGGTGGGGAAAGGACATGCAGAATAATTATTTATGCTATGAGCAGATGGACTTATGATAACAATTAATACTCATGAATGAAGGTGAATATACATGTCCCAGGATAATGTTGCAGGATCCAATCTGGGTCATTTATTGGGACCAGAGGTTTTGGGGTTTTTTTGGACTCTTGCTGGAGCCCATTTTCAGGAAGTTCTCTTTGGCTAGAGAGAACTTTCTTAAAGCTGGGCTCGAGGATGAATCTGAAAACTCAGAAGACAAAACCTCTGGTCCCGGTGGTGACCAACACAGATTGGATCCTGCAACAATTAATACTAAAAACTTTTTACTCTGTTTTAAACTTGAAATCAAAAATTGAGATATCAGAGGATAGCTTGTACCCATAATATTTTTCTACCCATCTGTGATGAATCAGAAAGTGTGGTGCATTATGTTCCCCTTGTTCTCTGGCAGAGGGTAATGATAAACACACATGCTCTCATTATTTCCCTTACTCTCCTGAGACAAATACACCAAAGATAAATTCCTAGTGTGTCCAAATTCCTTTATACATCAAAGACAAATTCCTAGTGTGTCCAATCACACTTGGCCAATAAAGAATTCTGTTCTGTTCTATTCAAACTTTTAACCATGTTTATCCCTTGTAGCATACAAAAATGCACCTTAATGTTGTTTCTTCTGTTAGATTTCAACAGTTGTGTGAGTTATTTTCTCTGCCTCCAGAAGTAGTTATTTCCCTACTTTGTGTCAGTGTTCCAAGTAACAACCTCCAAGAAAAATATGGCTTCCAAAGCTGACACTTGTTGAAGCGCAATGAATAAACTGTTGTGTGCATGCAACAATTCTAGTAAAAAAACATCCTGTTACTCCTGCATCTGTTTATTTTTTATCCTGCCTCTATTATTTTTTTACAAACAACTTAAGGCAGTGAACATATCCAACATATTTCCCTCCTCCAATTTTCCTCACTACAATAACTCTGTGAGGTCAGTTGAGCTGAGAGAAATTGACTGGTTCTTCATCATTCAGCTGGTTTTCATGACTAAGGTAGGACTAGAACTCTCTAAACTAGAATAAACTGATGCCCTCATCCCTGTGGCAGGCCTTCAAGTATTGGAAGACTGCTACCAAGTCTCCCTGATGTCTTCTCTTTGTTAAGCTAAATATACCTATTTTCCTTTAGCCCTTCTTCATAGGTTTTAGTCTCCAGAGCCCTTATCATCTTTGTTGCTTTTTACAGCCTCGACATCTTTTTGCACTGTAAGTCAAGGACTATCTGTACAAACCTTGTAATTAAAATCTTTCCAATTAACAGGTGACAATAGAATTCTGATCTCTTCCCTAAGATGTGATGCATGATAGGTTAGTCAAATAGTAATCTTTGTGTAGGAGATGACCAAGTTAAGCCTGAAGGAGGAGTCAAATGCATCATCAGTCATGAGTTCCTTTGTGCCCACAAGGTATGTAAGTCCAGTCCACCTTGAATTCTTGTGACTTTTATCTACCACCAATTTGCTTGGGCTGTTAGTAGTTTCCTGTAAAGAACCTAAGCTTGCAATAAATCTTTATACCCATTTGAACTGCCTGGATCTTCTGATTTTCCTGGCACTTGATATTTTGTTACACTAAAACAATTCATAGGATGCTTCCTTTGAGGACTATGTTGTCTCTTTCCACATTTTGACCATGAAAAATAGATAAAAAGTATACCTTCATTTTTCCAGTATTGTTCAAAAATAATCCTCACTGCTGTTAAGACATGTAATATTAAATACATATTTTTCTTGTCAAGTTTTTCTGATATTATGCCTAATAAAAACAATACCTCAAAAGTAAGAAATATATAGAAGATATTAGACTGTGCAGAAATGGATAGATTGACATTGAAAATTAAACAGAAAGAGTACATAGAATATCAAATATGGAATCTATTCTACCAGTGGTTGGAAAAATGGGGTGGAAATTAGAAATCTCTATTGTTTAGCAAATTAAATATCCAGACAACACAATGTTTATTAGGCATTAAGATATGTATTTTCGTACATTGTCTCTGTGTCAGATATAAATAATTATAGCCACTTGCTGTTACAACAGACCAAATGATAAAGTCAGTAGCTTTATTGTTTAACACCTATGTTCCAAGAGTCTCATCTGAATGCTTGCCTTCCCTCTTGGATCTTGGGGGAGATCAAGCTCGTGTCACTTGCGGCTACACAAGGACTCCAAATTAGCCCCTTGCTTGACTCCTTCCTCTATCCTAGTTGGCAGTCTTCCAACATTCTGGCTACTTCCTGGTGTACTCTTAAGTAGATAATTTTTTGTTTTTAACAGACAAGAGACAGTTCCTCTGTCTGTCTTTCTCTTAGACATTGAGATGAAGGGCTCAGTGGTAGAAACCACACTTGGTTCAATTCAACAATCTCTCAACATACATCAAGTAAAATCTGAATTCTTGTGGTCAATTTCAGTATACAAAAGAAAATGATCTGATTCATAAGGTATATTCCTATGTACTAAAAAAAGAATATATCTGGAGGACAAACAACTTCTTCAACATATTAGCATGAAAGAATTTCACAGCCCCTCTATTTTCATTTAAGTCCACTGTTTCTGCTATAATAATATTGGGTGTATTTGATATATATTGCCATAAGAAGAATGAGACAGGATTTAGCAGAATTCAATGAGAAAATAAAGCCAGAAAAACACAGACACTAATAGTAAGTCTTTTGAACTCAGTGTAATAATTTGTGAAAGAAGTCTCAAAGAATATTTGTAACCAGGTTCTATTTATAAAATCCTGACTAGTCCAAAAAGAGGAAAAGGCAAAATCTTGATGATACTGTAACAAAATAAAATACTTAGTACAAGTGACTTAAAATACACAATTTTGTCTCCAATAATACTAAGTGCCGAGCTCAAGAAGGATTGCAATAATATCTAATTACAGACTCATATGGGAGAGAGGAAATGCTCTCTTGCATGTACTCATTTAGTATCAGCTGTCATGTTTATTGATTCTTAACCTTAGAATATATTTATGATTTCTCCATCTGTTCATGTAGATGGCTTGTCCAACATGACCAATAATATTTACAATAAAGTAGGTTTAGCAGGATAAAAAGTGACCAAACTCTGAGCAAAAAGACATTAATCTATAAATAGCTCTTCTTTAACACAAATTAAAGGACACCAAACAGCACCAGTTCAATCGGAGCAACACAAAAATAATCGGCTACACTGCCACTTGCCACACAGTTCATCGAAGGCTGGCATTCCACAAGCAATTCCATCAACAGACACATTGATCTACAACCAGCCTATAAACCCCTCAGAATCCAAATCAAGTGTACAGCCAACCACAGACAATGCCAACCCTCGACCAGCCCATGCAACTCCCCCAGCAGCAGCAGTAGTTCACCTCCCAATGAACTCTGACCTGATGTAATCTCCTTAGCACAAGAACCATCACAAGACTCACTGATGACTCACCTCTGACCCATCACAAGACCCCCACTTGATTCACCCACACCTGAACCCCTTATAAACAGAAGAACACTGACATCTCCTAAACTCTGCTGAAGATGTTACCTGGCCTGGTAACAAAACCAACCCACAAGCTCGGAGAATGAACCCTCACCTACAAATTAAAGGATCGGGATTATGGGTAAAATCTACAGATATCATATTTATTTAAAAGGTTGAATATAATCATCCATGTTAAGTAACTCACAATAACCATAGAACCAAAGCAAGTGGTCCTCAGCTTAAAACCACAATTGAGCCCAGAATTTGGTTGTAAGACATTGTGGCTGTAAGCCAAGTCACCATGTAATCAAACAACAGTTGTTAAGTGACACACCTCAGATGGTAAGCAGATCATGAGGTTGTACATCCAAATTCAGCTTATCTCATTGGCATTTTTTTTACCAGTTTTTGCTGGGAAATGGCAAAAACAGTCACAAAACATAATCATGTGGCCAGGGGTGGGATTCAACCGGTGTTACTACTGGTTCGGGGCTTACGTTTTGCTCGCGCATGCATGCTTTGCATACGCACACACATGTAATACAACGAAAGCTGTGTGTTTGCGGGAAAGCTGATAAGCGCTACACGCAGATGCGCAGCATTTGAAAAAAGCCTTTTTTACTGATTTCTCAGCCTCAGCTGTGCTGCGCAGCTGCGGTTGAAAAAGCAAGAGATAAAGGTCAGGTAAGAGCCCGGGCAAGCAGGTGGGCCAAACAGCAGCAGACACAGAACCGGTTCTGTGTCTGCTGCTCTTTAGAGCTACCGGTTTTACAGAGCTGGGCAGACCCGGTTAGCCTCCCACCCCTGCATGTGGCCATGTACATTGCAACTGGTCATAAATGAGACCCAGTTGCCACATATTCAAAATACAGTCACATGGCCATAGGGTACAGCAATTATAACTTTGAGGACAGGTAGGAAATAACTTTTTTCAATCCTTCTGTAACGTCAAATGGTCATTAAACAGCTGGTCATAAGGAGAGGACTATCTATAAATAAAATAATCATAAAACAATAAAAGAAAACCTTGTGTCATAATCATCCCCCATGGGAAGCCCCCACAGCAGGCTCAGATATCCTTCTTCCATACTTTACCTATACAATCCCAACAACTTAGCAAATGAAGTCAAGATCCTTTGCTTTCATTCGTTTGTGCATCTGGTGTTGAAATAATGATTATTTGGTCTGCTGTAAGCACAGAAATATTGATATAAAAACTGTAAGGGAAAATGCAATGTTCAGACACTTTTACACAGTAGTTAAATGTGCTGGTGAGACTTTGAGTTATAATTGGGATAATAAATGCATTAATCCATTCTCTTGTTTGGAAAGTTTCTGGCATTAATTTTATTGCTGGTTAGAAAATTAACCACAGAATGAGCCTACATGTTTTGTTTGCTTATTTTATTGGTTTTCAGTTGCTGAACTGTTCAAGTTTTAATACTTAGAGCCTAAGGGAAAATAAATTATTGTCAAGTTAATTTTAATTTCAGTGCTTTGTATTTTAAGAATTAAGAAATTTGAGGACTTGTTCAAGAAAAGGATAGGTTAATTAATGGAAGCTGACTTGATGGCTTGCCTCTCACTTTTCAAGCTAAAATTTCTAGGTAAGGAAGCTTTGATCCTTTAACCTTATTTCTTCCCTAGTGTGCAGGTAATTTTAAACAGCAGGAACGAGGTCTGAAGAGCACGAAGCTATAGTTTTAGCTGCTAATGGTATCAAAACTAATATTTAACTTTAAGTGGACTATCTCAACAGATACTTGTCTGAAAGATTTCACTTCAATATAATGTTAGAAACCACAGCTGGAAGTGTCTTTTTCAGCAGCCAGATTATATTGAGATCCTAGTTTCACTTTTGGTCAGTTATTCCAAGTCATATAGAACAGAAATTATTCAACTAATTTTCAAACTCAGGTAAAAATCATGTACCAGTATTGGCTAAAATCATTAAATAGCATCCCCCCATGACAGGATTAAAATGAGAGGGCACTTCTATGTTAGCAACATTTCCACTCTGTGAATCCTTAGAAGCAGTTCAGACTGTTTAGTAGTTCTGTCTTGGGATCAACTTCACTTTTGAGAATTTGAAATGATGTAAACAAATTGTGGAAAATACTGCCCTGTCCAGCAAAGATGTCAGTCTAGCTAGCATTTCCCTTAAAAGACCAGAAGCTCAAAAACAAGGAAGAGGAATGGATAGGAATTGGCTCTAACAGGTGAGGGCAGCTATAGCAATTAAATCCTTCTCACCCAACCACCATAAACCTCTAGATCAGGGGCAGAAAAAATACTTTCACTTCATAGTACAATTTGCATTTAGTCAAACAGTATCTTGCTTTGGAAGAGATTTGCTCTGTAATAGAAAACCTGCAGGATCTTTTTAACCAAAAAGAAATATGATAACCAATGTGATGTGACAGTTTTTGCTTTCTTTTTCCCTATAATTTTATAGCTGCTTCTCTAAGGCAAAGGAATTTAACAGCTGAATCTCAGCTTACCTGAAATAATGAATTTTGAGTATGCAACTATTGATCTGCTACCCTATTCAGCTGGCCTGGGGATGTCTGCTCTGTACAACTAGTGTCTAAAATTTATCCTTGAGAATACATTTCAATGAACCTACATTTGAGAAAATTGCAGACCAACAACAAGCAATCCAGAAGCTTGAGTAAAAAATTAAACTTATAAGTGCATTTGCGCAAACAAAATACAGAAGTTGGAAAGAGACATCACACTGTGGGGACTCTTGGTATTTTATTTAGTTATTTAAGCAGCTGTCATAAAATTGCTAAAACAAAAAAACATTCTAGAATGCTAGCACAAAAACAGAAGCAGTAGGGCGGGAGTACAGAATCAGATGAAAAGCATTAAAAATTCAGAGCTGCATTGACAGAGCACTGGCTATTTGACCTTAGGAGTCAGCTATAAGCGAGTATGTTGAGAAAGACCAGGCAAAATTGGGAACATGCTAGAAAGGGCGCTTTTCCCCCCAGATCACTGCCAATATCACCTCTTAAGACACCCCTCTCCAAATATTTTACAAACATGATCCAGGCAGATATGGGAAAGAGGACATAGTTTGTACAATACCCAACCCAAAAGAATTAGAGTAGAGAAAGCATGCACAACGTGGCTTCTGAAATTCTTTTCAATAGCTTCAATCACAATAATACATGGGCAAACAACCGATGCAAACTCAAGGTAAACTGCTCTAAACTCGATTGCAGAAAATACGACTTCAGCAGTAGCCTGGAATGCCCTACCCAACTCCATTGTTACAGTCTCAACCCCTCACATCTTCAAACTGTTTACCGTGGACCTCACCCCATTCTTAAGAGGTCCGTAAAGGGGGTGTGCATAAGCACACCAGGGTGCCTACCACCCCTGTCTTACTGTCCCCATATATCTCTACTTACTTCCTTTGTTTATGTTTATGTTCATACGTATACCTGCTATCTTGTACATCTTTGACAAATAAACATAAAAAAGTTGTCCACACATGGGGATAAATAGAAGGGATAAACAAGAAAGCCGGTGTCATGTTGTCACATCACTTCTTTTATACCCAAGTTGTGTCTCATGCACATACAAAAAGAGACAGAACTTATACAGTGTTTCCAGGGGAAGAGAGTTTCCAACCTCTTCATGGCAGTTCTACTGTGAACCACAAGACCAGGACAAAGGTGTACTGAAGGATAACACAGTTAGTGGCATTCAGAGGATGCTATCGGGATTATTATTATTTTTTTCTTCTTCTTCTTCTCCTTCTTCTCCTTCTCCTTCTCCTTCTCCTTCTCCTTCTCCTTCTCCTTCTCCTTCTCCTTCTCCTTCTCCTTCTCCTTCTCCTTCTTCTTCTTCTTCTTCTTCTTCTTCTTCTTCTTCTTCTTCTTCTCATCCCTGACCTGAATTAACTGGTTTTAAAATTCAACCCTCTTTTTACTGGCCAGACTCCAGCTACAGCAAATTTGGATAGTTATCCTGTTGACTAATTGAGCAATTGACTGAGTCCAGGCCTTCTTTACAACACTTCTTTCCAATATTCTACTGGGTTGGAAACAATAACACTGAGTGCATTGATCAAGCACTTAGCAGACTGGAAGTCAGTGCAGCTGTATGAAATCTGGCACACCCAGTGATACATACGCAAAGCACTTTGAGATTGTGGCACTTTATGCATTTCATAACAAGAAAATAAATAAATCCATTTCATTTACTAACTAAAATTTACTAAAAATCCTATTTTTCTCCTGACTGCTGGGTGTGAGGCATGTTCAAAGGCAATGCCATGGATATGACACATAGCAATCACCCAACTGGATAACTGGAACAACTGCCAGTATATTAATAAATGTCCATTATCTCTGCTCAAGAATGCTCATTGAAATTTCTCTCCAAATGGAGGTATCAAATCTGAGGTGCAAAATTCCAGACACCATGAGATGGGACAAAAATTCCATTAAACAACAAGGTTACTAATACACATAATCAGATTTGATTAAAACATCTAATAAGAAATTCACACTGCAAATTTCATCTTCCAGGAGAAACATCACTTTATCAAAAGTCTAAACATAATAGACCATATATGAAACATAGTATTCTGCATTGTACTTACATGCTTACACCTGGTACTAACTCACACTTATCTGGATCCTAAACTATAGTTAAAAACCATAGCAGTTGGGTTCATACAATATGCTAAGCCCAAACTAACAAGTTGCATTATTGTCTATATGATATATAGATAAAGGTTCCCCTCGCAGATATGTGCTAGTTGTTTCTGGCTCTTGGGGGCAGTGTTCATCTCCGTTACAAAGCTGAAGAGCCAGTGCTGTCCAAAGACGTCTCCATGATCATGTGGCTGGCATGACTAAATGCAAAAGGTGCACGGAATGCTATTACCTTCCCACCAAAGTGGTCCCTATTTTTCTACTTGCATTTTTACATGCTTTCGAACTGCTACGTTGGCAGAAGCTGGGACAAGTAATGGGAGCTCACTCCATTACGCAGTGCTAGAACTGCCAAACTGCCGACCTTTCTGATCAACAAGCTCAGCGTTTTAGCCACTGAACCACTGCATCCCTGTGTGAAGTATAGCCACAGCCAATAGTTATAGACTTGTTTTCATCTCTTGAATAAAATTCAGATGATTTCCTAGCCTTACCATTATTCATCCAAAATGTTTAATTGACATATCCAGAATATTACCTAAATTTAATTTGAAAAAAGTGAAAGAGAAGAGCCTGCTGAATAGAGGATTTCCAATTGGATGTCTTAGTGACGGGAGGCCTAGCTATCATAACTCATATTACCTAGATATGAAAAGCTGCAGATAGATGAAATTGTTTATTTATTTATTAAATTGTTATGCCCTCATGTCCCCTATAAGGTAACTCTGGGCAGATTAACTTCCTCAACACTATTACACATTGTTCTGAAAAGCAGTAGAATATCTGTGCACTTCTGTGCTTCCCAGTTATGTTTCATAGACAGCTCCCAGGCATTTCTCTTGACCAGATAATTCTATCATTGCAGCTGATCACTGCAAGGGTATAAAATGAACTATGAGAAATCCTTCCTGAAACATCATGAACACCTGGAAAGCAATACATATCATGGATAAGGAAAGAAAAGACAGTGCAAAAGCAGGAATCAGTTGTCCACATCAATATACCTGACCTGGGCATAACATCAAATGTAAGAAAATTTATCCAGAAGATGCATAATTTCCAGAAATCCTTTTGTAGCTCTCAAAGCAACCCAAGGATATCACTGGACTGGCTGGCACCCAAGTTTTCAATCCTTTCTCTCTCTCTCACCCCCTCCCCCAATTGTGACAGGTTGAGGAAGATAAGAAGCAAAACTGGGTTAAAGCTTATCGTACTCTTTCCATTTCCAGTGCTGAAAAATAAATTCAGGTTGTTTGCAAGGTGGGAAACACTTAAAGAGCAGAAAGGGTGGCTTAAGCCTCTTAATACATATAAGTTTTATTCAACAATCTCCAAATATCTGAAAAATAGACCAATATTTCAATCCGACCCACCTCATCGGGGGACAATGGCTAGATGACCTTGTCAGCTCAGGTACTAAGTTGGTTGAGGCCTCATTAGAACTTGGATGAAGGGTGACTCCAGGACTAGAGGTAGACTGGATCAGTGTTGTATTAATCATTAAGCAGACTAAGCATGTGCTTAGGGCACCAGGCCCAAAGTGGGCACCACAAAAACCTTTATGTAGCTTAAGCTTGGCTTTGTTTGTACAGTATGTACAAAGGAGGGGGCACCAAGATTTGTCAGTGCTAAGGGCACCAGCGAGCCTTAATCCGCCACTGGAATGGATACTCAAAAATATCCTATTAAAATGCTATTGCAGACTGTATTTTTCCCAAGGAAGCTGCATCGATAAAGTCCCCAGAAGTCTAGTCCATATTGAAGAAGACTTTCATGGAGACTTCTTTACCTCAACTATATTGTGTCAGCACTGGTTAAACTCCTAGGAAGCCCATGCAGGCCAATCCTTTAAAAAGAAAAAGAAAAAAGCACCCCAATACATAAGAAAGTTATATATCCCTACGCTAAAGTGATGGTGGGTTCATCCTCATCAGATTTGTTCAAGCAGAGAATGAACCTTTGGGATGCTTTAGTTCTGAGTTTCCTGTATCAAAGTGTCTGAGAGGGCGTGACAGAGATCTAAGGCAGGGTAGTTACTCTCCATGCCTTTGTAATCAAGGGAGATACCCATCCAAGAAGCTTATTTCTCAAACCAGTTTAAAATCAACTTCAAGTAAACTAAATGTAAACTCAACAGGTATATTAAGAGAAAAGTTGTGTAATTTCATCCAGAGGGAAGGAGGGAGAGAAAGAGAAAGAGAGGGAGGGGAAGGAGAGGGAGGGAGGAAGGGAGGGGGCGAGAGAGAGAATTGCAATCTTTAAAATTTAAAAATCAAAAGCCAATTCATATATCCCCATCAAACAGAATATATTCTTTAAGAAGTTTGTCCTTTACCATGTGATTTTGAATGTATCCATCCAGAAGTGATTTTTCTGAAGTGAGTACATTTTTGCTGACTTCTTGAAATACCAGTCTTCAGTCACCCAAAGCAGTCTCTCTGGAGGAGACAGGGAAACTTAGCATAGCTTTAAAATTTATGTGCATAAAATATGCACTGAGTAATTCAAAGCAGTTTTAGGATGTTTCAAATGATAAAGTCTCCCTTCAGCTATTGTAGATCACTGCTTCTGCTTTACAGAAACATTGTTTCACAGGTTTATAGTTCTGCTGTAAAAATGTGCTCCAGGCTAAACTAAAACATTCAGTGTCTGCCAAAAAGTAATATTTAGTACAAATCCACCCGCATTATAGTAAGGCATTTAGAATAAGGTTGGGCATAAGGATTGCTCATACGAGCATAGCCCATATGGATTGTAAGTGCTGGTCCATTCTTGGGAGTTACAAGCGGCTGGGTGAAGACTAACCAACTAAGACAAATCTCATGAACCAGAAAGGGGGAGGATGTGAAAGTAGACATGACTCTTGTCTCTTAATGAAGAAAATGTGCAGTCTTGACCTACTTCTGGATTCATTTCTGTCACTAGAGACTCAGGTTGGCATCCAGGTCAGATGAGCATAATGTTTTGGACACAGGAGTCCAGACATCATGTCCAATGTACCATCCCCATTTGGTCTAGTTCAGCAGATTGTATCTGTTCTAACCTAGAAAGTTGCAGCTAGACTAGAATTTGACAACCAGACTATTATCTGGAACTCCTTTCACATATTACATTAATCTCGTATTCAAAAAAAAAAATGCACTGCTAATGTTACTAGTTCTGATTTCAAGATTTTAGAAAGGGCATTGGCATAGTCCTGCAATGTTTTGAGAGACCAATATATTCCTGTCTGGACATGAAGATCTGCATGGACATGAAGATCTTCTTCTAAATCACATGCTAGGAGAGATGTGCAATGCCAAGATGTGGAAAAAACACATGTGGCACCCACGCCTTCAGAAATGCCCTTTTCTTAAAGGCCATTGTCTTCCTTTAGTGATAGCTGAAGTCCTGGCCTTTTATTTAAGTTAACAAGTTTGCTATACTTTAAATTATTGTCACTGTCTATACTACTTGATTTTATTGTTGTTGGTTTTTTGTGCTTTTGATGGCCCATAAGTTGCCATGTGAACAAGATCTTCTGTAATAACTTGGCTAAGGTGTTAAAACCTAGGGACTTACCATTTATGGATCTAGCCAAAAATTCATTCAGTTCAAAAAAATTGGCATTCTTATCTCTTAACTAGCTGCAGTAAGGGGCTAAATTAATGTTTTTATCACAACTTGATGTCTGAGTTTTAGGAATGCTAATTCACCTTCAAAATGCCTTTATTGAAAAGCAGTCAATGCCTGAACCTGAGGCATCGTTTCATGGATTTAAAATTGAACTGCTCAGGTGTGAAGGATATAAGCCTTTTCCTGTTAGGAAGGAAAGAAAAGAACAAATAAATGGAATGAGCAACATTCCTGCTTTTGCTAGCCAGATTTTGTTTCTTCTTGTGTGCATAGTTTCCAGACTAGGATTCATCTGCCATGTTATTACACCTTTCCTGTTCAGTGAACAGGACCCGACTTTGCAAAGTGTTGTGTTGGTACATTCAGACTGAAATAGTTTCTCTTCAATTTGAAAGTGAAACATAAAATGTCTCTTAGAAAGAGTAAGCTTTCAATTTCTGAACAGCAAACACTGAATACACAGAATTACCTATTTAAAAGCTGAATCTCTTCCCTGTATGATTTATAAAATGTCATTGGAAAAGTCATTCCAGTTCAGTTCTGCATAAGTTTCCCACACTTGTTTTAATCAGCCGGTTGTGACCCACAGGAAAAACACACATGGGCGATCACAAGTGATTATCTCTAATTTGGAAAACCATAATTTTAATATACCGATAGGAGTGGAAATGGCACTAGAAATTATAAGTGGAAAGTAGCAAAAGCCAGAAATGATATAGAGAAGACTTCCAACCTTCACATTCCTTTTACCTGTTTTTCCATAACTATTATCCTGTTTTAATCAATACTGAATAATGGTTTGGTCATAGTTCCTTTTGAATAGAAAAGATAATTGCTTGAAAAGTGCTTGTGTTGGAGAGACCAAGTGCCTAAGTTCTTAAATCATGCTAAGGAGTGCATTTTAAATGAGGGTTAGTATGAAATCCATTCAAACAGTATTCTGAGCCACGAATAATGCAAGCTGATCTCAAAGAGATGAGTTAAATATTTAGATGGAAGACCACTAGGAGATCTCAGGGCTGTAGAGTAGATTGGGAGGTTAAAAAGAATCCTAGAAAAAGCAATGGTAAGTCACTACCTTATTGACAGGAAATGGCTAGGATGCACACAAATGTGTAAACAGCCAGGAGCAGCTTACAAAGCAGTTGCCTAGAAAAAGACACAGCAGTTTTAACGTTTAGAAGGAAATGTTTGTACATGTTCCTGTGCATTAAAAAGTACCTCTATTCAATTAATTTTCTCCCTAGGGATAGAGAAATGTCTTTTCCACAATCTATTAATTTCTTAATAAAATCTCTATTGAAATACTCGATAATATCAAGAAATATATTTTCCTACAAACATTTATTTGTAGGAAAATATATGTATTTAATATAATCTGAACAGACAAAACACCATTTTTACTTGTTTCTGTAGAAATCTTGTTACTTATTGGAAAGTGTTCTGGTATCTTGTTTTATTAAGATATTTACTGGATACAAGAATTTCTGGCCATTGCTTTATACTGATACTGTGACATAATGAGGAATTCAAGTCCATTCCATTGGCTGACAGCTTGAAATGCCATGATGAGCTAAAAGTATAACTGTCATGAACGTGCCACTCACCTGTCCTTAGGTTGTGGAACTGCTCATCCCTAAAAGCTACAAGGCTATATAATCCAGAAGCAGTGGAGGAAAATACACACAGAACAGAAAAACCTAGTTGAAAGCGTATCTATTTGCATATTCCAACAATTTATGTAAACTTTGGGTCTTGTCTCAGGCTTCAAGCTTCTGGTGGAAAGTCCAGATTGAGCAAAGAAAAATTATTTTATAATTATAATACTCCAGTGCTCAAGAAGGGAGAAAAAAGTTGTGCCAGCTGAGAAACTAACACCATGACCATGATGAACAGAATTGGCAGCATTTATATAAGACCTTTAAATGCTTTTGTGGGGATAACACAAGTTTATTAAGTTCCCTGAGAAGGAGCTGATTGCAAGAAAACAATACATGAACACATCTCAGGTGGCCTTTAGTAGAATTCCCTGTTGGTTTAAACTAGAGCTCTAAATCTATCCTGCCCACACGCTTTTATCTTTCTTGGTGACTTCAATCTACTTCATATTACCTGGACCCTAAATGAATGTACAACGGAACCCATACATGCAACCTTCTACAAAGCTGTAACAAATCTAGGACTGGAACAACAAGTAACCAACAATACTAGACTAAACAACTGCCTCAATCTCATTTTCTGCAATAGTTTGAATTCAATTTACGGAATACAAACTAAAGAACCCTTTTCCACCAGTGACCACAACATGATTGACTTTTGTCTCAACATACATCCACACAAAAATCAATGTGATCCCCAATTATAACTTCAAAAAAGGCAACTATGATCTTATAGACAATGATCTCTCATCCCTTGATTGGCAATTTCTATTCACTGGATGCAATACTGTTGAAGACCAATACAACATATTTTTACTTGAAGTCAAAAAAGTCACCAATCTATATGTACCAATAACAACTCCCAAAACAAACAAAAAAAAACAGATTACCCATAACAATAAGGAAACTTCAATCCAAAAAGAGATCACTTTAGCAGAAAAACAAACTTGGTCATATTGCCAACTTCAAAAGCTGATACAAAAATTTATGCCACGAGATAAAGACTGAATGCACCAACTATCACATTAAACAAGAGGAAAACCTTTATGCACCAATTCCACCCATGCTTTCTACCATTTTGTAAACAACAAACTAAAAGACTCAAGGTCCATCCCACCCCTGAAAGGACCAAATGGTAAAGACTGCAACGATGACACCATTAAAGCCAACCTCTTTAACACACTCTTTGGCTCAGTATTTGCAAAAAACAATGGATCATTCCCAGTATTTCCTAGTCGAACCACAGACAACTACAATGATCTAATACATATCAATTTTACAGAAGACAATGTTGAAAAAGCACTATGCAATCTAAAACCATCTCTATCTATTGGTCTGGATGGAATATGTGCCTACTTCTTAAAAAAGCTATCCACTGCCATAGCCGAACCTCTAAGCATAATCTTTGAAAAATCTATCAGGACCAGCTCCTTGCCAAAACTATGGTCACAAGCCACGGTCATCCCCATCTTCAAAAAAGGAGACCCCAGCCTAGTTGAAAATTACAGACCAATCTCTTTATGCTGCATCACCTGTAAAGTCATGGAATAAATTATTAACCAATCCATTATCCTCCACTTAGAGACAAACAACCTACTCTCTAATAAACAATTTGGTTTCAGAAAAAAACTATCCTGTAATCTGCAACTGTTACACTGCAAAAACATATGGATTACATGGCGACTTCAAATCTCAACAAATAAATGCTCTGTCTTACATACTGGCAAAAATCAGAAAATAAAATACAAGCTGAATAGTCAAGACCTTGTTGATGATCCAAACTCTGTCAAGGACCTTGGAATTCTCATCTCAAATGATCTAAGTGCTAGAGCCCACTGTAACTACATAGCCAAAAAGGCATTAAGAGTTGTTAACCTAATCTTACATAGTTTTTTCTCTGGTAATATCACACTACTAACTAGAGCATACAAAACATTTGCTAGACCAATACTTGAATACAGCTCATCAGTCTGAAACCCACATTACGTATCTGATATTAACACAGTTGAGAAAGTCCAGAAATATTTCACAAGAAGAGTTCTCCACTCCTCTACTCATTGCAGAATACCTTATGCCACCAGACTTGAAACTCTAGACCTAGAAAACCTTGAATTATGCCATCTTCGGTCTGATCTAAGTATGGTATATAAAATCATACATTGCAATGACTTACCTGTCAATGAATACTTCAGCTTCAACCATAACAACACAAGGGCACACAATAGCTACAAACTCAAGGTAAACTGCACCAAACTTGATTGCAGGAAATATGACTTCAGCAACAGAGTGGTCAATGTCTGGAACACTCTAATTAACTCTGTGGTTTCTTCCCCAAACTCCAAAAATTTTAACCTTAGACTGTCTACTATTGACCTCACCCCTTTCCTAAGAGGTCTGTAGGGGATGTGCATAAGCGCACCAATGTGCCTACCATCCCTGTCCTATTATTTCTTTTATTTTTTCTTAAATGTACCCATTTCATGTATTCATAACTATGTTGATTCTTATACCTATTATCTTGTAAGCAATTGACATATAAAATAAAATAAATAAAATAAAAACATTTGTCTTACTCAACAATTGCTTTTACTGTTGAGCCAGACTTGCACAGCTACTGCTGGTTACTTTTGTGATGAGTAAACTGTGTCATTCTCTCCTTAAAAATGTGATAGCTAAGTTTCACTGTGTCTGGTCTTCCTTGCTCAAGAAATCTTTTTTTCCTCTCTCAATAATGATTATTATTAGTATTTGCTCTTCTTTCTTTGGTAAACTATGACTGCTAGATCCAGGCTGCCAAAATCTTGACAACCACTAGATAGAAACCAGGAAAAATTTGAATTTTCTAATCTGCTGCTATTTCTTCATCATTTGGATTTTGGCCCAGGTTTGGTAATCTTATAAGAAGGAATCATGCTAAAACATTATTTCTTTAACCAAGTTTTGTTCCCTTGGTAACAGTTGTATGAACCCAACTAGTGATATTGAAGGTATCTAATTTACAAAAATCTAATATATAAAAAAAAAGATCAATCAGAATACAGCTGGAAGGGACCCTAGACCATCTTAGATAGGGGGCTGCCCAGTCTTTCCATAAAAACCGCTAATGATGAAGCACCCACAACTTCTGAAGGCAAAGCTATTCCACTGGTTGATTGTTCTCATTGTTAGGAACCTTAATTCCAGGTTGCTTCTCTCCTTGATTAGTTTTCATCCCTTGTTTCTTGTCTTTTGAAATTATCTTCACTGAGCATACTGTAATGTACACTGTTAATATAGGATAAGGAAAAAAAATCAGGACTCTGGTAGCCCTTTATCAAATGAGCACCTGTTATTAAAATCCATAAACTTTTGAGAGCTACAGGTCACTTAATCAGATAAAGAAGCCACATAGGAAGCAGTTCAAGGTATAGTCCAGTAAAGGGCTTCTAAGATATAGGACACTATAAATAACCAATTCATCGTTCAACAATTTCTAAATGGAAAATAAACAGTATAAATTGTAGTTCAAGAAATGTTGTGTACAGCAGTTACAGATTATTAAAAGGAAGAAACTGGATTCATATTAAATATATTAAATTTAGAGGGGTTTTGTTGTTGTTCCATCCTTTTATTGAGCCACAAGTGGATTTCTATTTTTCCTTCCAGAATCCCTCTTGCCCTGTTTTGTATGAAGCCTAGGATGGACTCCCTTGTGATTTAACCCGAGGCAGTCTCAAAGCTGAGTTTGGATCAGAAATGGATTTGCTGCAAATATTAAAGCTACCCTCTAAAGCTTTCTTCTTTCTTTGGGTAAGTTGTTCTGTAGCTGATTGAATTGCAAGCCACAAGGGCAAGTCTTTCATATGGGACTGCAAAAAAATCCACGCTTAGACCGCAGTAGAGTTACAAAAAAAATAATAATCTAATTTTTTGCTGCCACCTAATGATCATTCAAACTTTAGCATCCTAATGTTATTTGGAGTGTACAGCACCGTTGATAATTACCTATCTTGCTCCACTGCCATCAGGTCTCCTATTCACTATTGACACCAGTGCTTTGTTTATGATGAAACTTTAGAATGAAATAAGATGGCTGCCATCTTAAATCTGCCCCATACATAGCCCACTGCATCCAGACAATATGTTATAGAATATGAGATACTAGCTGCTTAGTTCCCATGACAGGGAGAGAGGATCAGAGGTGAAAAACAAGTGGCTAGTAGTTTCTGAATTTGTGATAGCTTGTGGTAAAACGTGCTAAGCAAGCTCCCTAAGATGTGGGAAATTGATTGTAAGAGAGGTCAGATGATACTGAGTAAAACAGTCACACTACACGCTAGTCATTAAGAGAACTTTGTTAACTAGCCCTTCTGAAAGAAGTAGAAGCAACACCCTCTTAAGGTATGACTGCACATTGCTTCTATGGAAGTCTTGCATTACTGTATTTTGCCAGATGTTCATACTATACTGTATCTTACTGTCATTCCCTTCCATGGCCCAGACCTCTCTGTAAATATTAAATAGCACATACAATTGCCTAAGAGCAGGGTAGAGGAACCTCTTTGTGCTTTCTTGATCAGAGAAGACTGTCCAACCAGTATTTGGTTTTCTCCCAAGTTCCTTTAACACAAAGGTCTTCAAACTTGGCAAGTTTAAGACTTGTTGATTTCAACTCCCAGAATTCCTGAGCTAACATGACTGGAGGAGGAATTCTGGGAGTTAGTCCATAAGTCTTAAAGCTGTCAAGTTTAAAGGCCCCTGCTTTAACATATGTACTGGAGCTATAGACTGGCAGAAATCTGATTTTAAAGGACTCCTGAACCTTTTCTTACATAGGTATCTTTTCTTCGGAATTGATCTTCCTTTCTCATCCTTCCTCCCTCACCTTCAAATAATCACTGTCCTTTACTTTACAGGTGACAGTTAACTCTTCTTGTAGAATGAGAGGATGGGTTGCTGTTTCTGTTAATCAGTTGGAAGGGAGGGAGGAAGGAGGGAGGGAGGGACAGAGGGAGGGAAGGAAGGAAGGAAGGACATCATGAAATCACATTCAAGGTGGTAGGAAACGAAAGGCCAGACATATTTGTCACAGCCACATTTGGAAAAAATATAGCAGTTATAAAATGGAGTATAAAGAAAGTGCCTGAATGGGAACAGCAGATGATAATAAAGCCTGCTGTTGGCTCAGGGAACTGCCAGTATTCAGAGTCACAGGTCAACTAAAGATTAATAGGCATCTATCTTATTATTCTACCAGCTGAAGCTAGGAACACTGAGCCCAAGCTAGTTATGCTCAGAACCAGGGCAGGATAAATATAGAGTTAAACTACTTAGATCATTTGAATCCTTCCTCTGCTCAATGCAAAATTGAAATTAAAGCATCCCAGACAGATGGATGTCCAGGCTCTTTTTCCACACTGCCAATGAATGTTATTTCTCTCTGAGTAATTGGTTTCACTTAGCAACTGCTCTTACCACCAGGATGGTTTTCTAATATTCAGTCAAGGCCTGTTTTCCTGTGACTTAAATCTGTTATTCCATGTGCTGCATTCTGTTATTGACTTTTTTCCAAGTGATGTCCTTTTACCTATTCAAATCAAAAGAGCTCTTTATATACCAACCTTATATACAGTTGCCTTTTCTCAAAATTTCAATACATCCAGCTACTCGATAAACTCAATCTCTCTTCACATTACCTGATTTCTCCATTGCCCTTTCTGAGGTATGAGATCTGATTAAATGCGGAGTTATTCTATCCCATAATGGGGAAGTAACACTTCCCTTGATGCAGCTTAAAAGTACTTTAATCCTTTTTGAGGTGGGGGCTGGGGGGTGGTATATCAACTGCCAGCTCATACTCAGTTTAGAATAAATTATTAAACAAGCTCTTTTTCACAAGTACTATCAGCAGAGCAGGCATCTCTCATTCTAGGCCTCCATATCTGATTTTTAATTCCTAAATGAGGAACCCTGCATTGACTTCATTAAATTTCATAATGTTACTTTCAGCCAATTTCTCTGACCTATTATGATAATTTAAAATGTTATTTCTGTCTTTTTGAGTATTATCAGTCCTACTCAATTTTGTATTATCTGCAGCAGTAAATCTCGTGTCCTCTATGATTTTTTGACTGCAGCTCCCACACTTCCTTGCCCCTTCCCACGTTGGATAGAATATTGATTAGCCTATAAGTACAAGTTCAAACACATATTACCAATAAAATTCCAAACAAACAATTTAAAATGACAATAGGGTATAAGGCAATAGTTGTAGTATAAAATACAATAATGTAATACATAAATATGTGAAATAGAATAAAATGACATAAAATTATATTTCTGTTTCACCCCTGCAATCTACCCCAATCAGGCCCACATATGCTGATCTCAGTCGGACCATTTTAGTCAGAAATTACATGTTATTTGAGTCAGATCTTCTACCTCTTCAGCTTCACAGATACATGTGTGTTGATTGTATGGGAGGATAGAACTAATAAGAATGTTGTTACTAGTTTGTTTAAAGAAAGTATAGGGCCACCCAACTTGAACAATAAGATTCTTGGAGAGTTACAATAGAAAACAACCAAGATAAAAAGCAACAATGAAAGTAGACCATAACAGGGACCTGACTTACATTCATACCCTCTCCCAGGGGGAACTTATTCATCCCAATATCAACACCCGGGAAAATAGCCAAGTTTTAAGGCCTTTCTATGCCAGTAGGGTTGAGCCAACCAAATATTGAGAGGGAAGATCATTCCAAAGGGCCACCACACATACAGAAAACATACTTCTAGAGATATCAAGAAGGCTCTGAATTTCCCACCTTTGCTAAAAATGGGAAGCAGTCCCATTGAAACATATATAAAACTGAACAGCATCTATACTAAACTTAATGAATCAGAAATGCTCAATTTTAGCTTGGAAGCCTAATGGAAAACATGCTATAAAAATCCAGAAAGAAAGCAATCAAGGGCAGCATCTTTATATGACAAATCTCTATAGAAAGAGGAAAAGAGAATCTAATGGTAGATGTCTAAGGCTAACATTCAATATTTCAGTATTGAACCAACATTCACATTTACGACATTCTCTATCTCCTCGTCTCTTTGCAAAAGGAAAGTTGCCAGCTTGACATGACTCATGGTGTGGGCGTTTGTGGTGGCCTGAGTGCTCTGCCAGCAAAAACTGGCTCCCAAGCTCCGTTTTCAGCTGCAACAGCCTCCTGCAACCCACTTCCAGTGAAAATGGAGCTCGGGAGTGAACTTCATTTTCACTGGCAGAGGCACCGCAGGCCAGTCCTTTGATGTTTCAGGGCAGCCCCTTGGGCCAAATCTAAGCACCCCATAGGCCGTGAGTTTGACACCTCTACTCTTGCGGGTTGCTACAATCTCCCTCCTTATAGATCTTCTCCAAAAGATTCCCCCCTCCCCCGATCTTCTGGGGACTATTTGTCAGAGGCAGATTTACAAGTAGTAGAATTGGCTCATCTTGTCGTATTTCCTGTCTGGTTTACTTGGGAAGCTGTCAGCAGGTAAGAAAGGACAAGATATATGCAGTAGCAGGTGACTGGATACATCTCATATAACCTCACATTATTCCAACAACAAATGGAAAATATCTTTGTGATAAACCCTAATTTATAGCAACAAGCTATAAGCTGCAGGAGATCTAATTTGTAATTCTAATGTTAAAGATATAAATTCTGCTTCATTTAAAAAACAAAATGGACTATGCCATAAGTCTCCAGTGAAGCAGTTTGTACAAATCAATATTCCAACCATTTTATAGTGCAAAGGGAGTTATCAACTTCTTTTTCTTGCTTTTAATGCTACTTCATAAATATAACAAATTCAACAGCTGGGTCTATAATGCTCACAACCCTCCCCCCATCTCCCACGGCATGGTAATTAGCTTTTTGCCATTTTTCCTTCCATATTTTAAGCTTCCTTGTTCCGTTTGATGGGAGATAACATGTATAAAAAGTTTCTAGAAGAAAATATTGATGGAACCTCAGAGTTCATACATTTCCTTAGCTAACTCTGAGTTATAGAGAGATAGGGATGGGAGGTGTTAGATCTGGGAGGATGGGTCCAAGAATGGAGACAAGACTCAGATAGTAACAACAGCTCTTTATTAGTGACTTCAGATCTGAGCAAAATATCCCAGCCGCAGCAGCCCCTTATATAGGGTTGGCTGCAGCTAGGCAGCCAATGATGGTGATTTGAGTTTGCTGCGCTTGGTTAGACCAATCGCGGCAGCCCGCTAACTAGCCAATTGGATCAGTCTGAGGTGAACAATCACGATCCGCTGCTAGCGGACCAATCCGAATTGCAGGCTTTCAAGACTGCTAGTCCGGAACAGGAGCCATATTTTTCATGGTGCAATCAGTGGTCCAGTCACCTAGCAATGAAGTATCCTGGTGAGTGTTCAATAAAAATCAGAAATTACATTTTTAAAAAAGTTACATAAATAAACTGGGGAAAATAGCCACACTACTAGAGAATCTCTCTCTCTCTCTCTCTCTCTCTCTCTCTCTCTCTCTCTCTCTCTCTGTGTGTGTGTGTGTGTGTGTGTAAATATAGATGTAGATTTATATATATATAAACCAAATTAATGTTACACAGCAACACTTCTATTCACATCACAATCTGACAGATGCCCAGTTCAAGAACAGAAAAACTATGAATCTACAGAGTATTTTCATCTTACTCTACTTGTTTTGTATTTCACCTAACATAGCACTACCATGAGGAATTTTTCACTGAAAGCACACACGAAAAAAGTAAGAAATAGGGCTATTGATGGATTACATTAATAATGCTACCCACAATGTATTAGGTCCTGCCAATGTTATGGTAGTAAATTATGAAATGCAAGACCTCATAATGGCGGCTCCAAGGAGAAACCATAAGCCCCAAATGATAAGTAACTTGTATTATTTTTACTGAAGGGAACTAACATTCTAGTTCTAGATAGTCACCATAAAACACAAATATCCAAAATAAAAAAATCCACAACTAAGAAAACCTATCTGGCAAAATTAGTTACCCAGAAGTGAACTCTGTGAATTCGGTGCTGCTTTATTCTGAATGTATAGGTTCACCATTTTTATTGGAAACAACAAATAGGAAATTTGTTCTGCAAGGTTTGAGTTAGAAACTTGACAAAAACAAATATATGGCATTCTCTTCTTTTTTTCCTTTCATTAAATTTGAACTCCTTCAAAAAAAAAAAGAAAAAAGTATCCAGATTATTTCCCTTATTCCATTTGTTAATCTTCATAGAAATGTACATCATGTCAAACAGCTCAATTAATCTTACACTCTAATAGATGCCATTATTTCAGTAGGCACAATAAAGGCAGTATTATGGGCATATGTTAGCTTTGAAATCTTTTGAGTCCACATGCAGTGAGCAGGTTCCACAAGTTATTTCATTTTGAACCTGTTAAGTTTGGGCAATGAGAGGCTGAACCAGAGCATGAGTGCAACAAATACTTTATTATAACAATAAAGGGCTGACCGTGCTTGCCACGCCTGGAACTGGCTCGCAGCAATCAGCAACTGGTTGGACCCCGCAGCCTGCTTTTATAGCTGGCTGCTGGGGAGTACCAACCAATGGGTGAAGGGAAAGGACGCCCACACAAAGGGACTGGACCTGAGTGAGAACTCCTAGAATCCTCAGGACATAACACCCCTTCCCCCCAGATGCGAACATGCATAGTCCTTGAGGTAGGCAGGGGGCTTGTGTTGGCGCCCGGAACGGCGCAGCTCTGGAACATTGTCTGTCCTTTCAGGGTCCGTCTGGGACGGCAGAGCCGGCAGAGTGTCACCAACACGCTCTTCGGCTCGGGCATGCCGGGGACTCGCAGGGTTGGTTACTGGGGACGAGCTCCCGTGGACTGGATCGGGCTGGTCAACCCTCTGGGCGCTCTTGTCCGAGTTCGGGCTGTCGGGAACAACTGCAGGTGTGCACTGGTCGTTGGGCACGATGTGGTTGTGGGGCGAATGAGGAGGTCCCCCTTCGTCTGGTGACTCTGGATCCCTGCTGGCGAGGGTGCTGAGGTGCCTCCGTAGTTGGTCTATGTGCCTCCTCCAGACGCGGCCATCCTCCAGCCTGACCCTATATGACCTCGGCCCGGTGATGGCTACGATCTCGCCCGGGATCCATTGGGGGTCCCCAGCGAAGTTCCTCGCGAATACTGGCTCCTGTAAAATAAAATGTCTAACCCCCGATGAGGAAGCGAGGGGAGAGTCAGGGCAGTATTGTGGGTGAAGTCTGTCCAATACAGTCCTCAGGCGCCGGCCCATCAGGAGCTCCGCTGGGGACTTATTGGTGACTGAACAAGGGGTTGAGTGCTGGCTCATCAGGAACCGCGAGAGTTTGTGGTGCCAGTCATCCCTGCTGAACCTGGCGAGGGCTTCTTTAGTGGTCCTGACGGCTCTTTCAGCCAACCCATTACTGGCAGGATGAAATGGGGCTGTGAAAATGTGGCGGATACCCAGGTTGGCAGCGAAATGGCTGAACTCGGTCGATGCGAACTGTGGGCCATTGTCGGAGACAATGGAGTCGGGTAGTCCGTGCGTTACGAACAGGCGTGTTAACACGTTGGTGATTGCTAGTGTGGTGGTCGTGGATAGCTGCGCTACGTCAATCCATTTGGAATAGGCGTCCACGACCACTAGGAACATCTTCCCATGCAAGGGGCCGGCCAGATCGATATGAATTCTGGACCAAGGGGCGCTGGCGCTCTCCCATCTGGTAGGGGTGGCAATGGGGGGAGCAGGACGGGATTCCTGACAGATGTTGCAGGAACTTACCCAATTGACAATGTCCTCGTCGAGACCCGGCCACCACACGTAGCTGCGTGCTAATGCCTTCATTCTCACGATGCCAGGGTGTCCCTCGTGCAACGCCTCCAGGACTCGGAGTGCGCAGCGAGGTCGGGATGACCACTCGAGTGCCCCATAGTAGACAACCCTGCAAACTGGACAGCTCCTGCATGCGAGTCTTAAAGGGTGTGAATTTGTTTTCAACGTTGCCACCCGGCCACCCCCTCCTCACCCAGTCGAGCACCTGGGCGAGCGTTTGGTCTGCCTTGGTTTTAGCAGCAATGTCAAGGGCAGTGATGGGTAGGTCCAACTGGGTGATCTCGAAAATAGCGTTGACAGGAGCGGGATCTTCAGCCGGAGCGGGTAAGGGGCAGCGACTGAGAGCGTCGGCATGGGACAGTGTTTTGCCCGGGCGGTGTATAAGTTTGTAGGAGTAGGCTGCTAGGAAGAGTGTCCACCTTGTCATCCTAGGGGAAAGGACTTGAGGGGTCTGTTTGTCCCCGGCCAGTAGGCCCAGGAGGGGCTTGTGGTCCGTAACCAGTTCGAAAAAATGGCCAAAAAGAAATTCGTGAAATTTTTTTCACGGCCGCAACAGCTGCTAGGGCTTCCTTGTCGATCTGGCTGTAATTGCGCTCCGTGGTAGAGAGCGTCCTTGAGAAAAAGGCGATGGGAGCCTCGGCGCCATTGGGAAGTCTGTGACTAAGGACCGCCCCAATTCCAAAAGGGGATGCGTCTGCTGCCAGCACTAAAGGAAGGTTAGGGTCGAATTGGATAAGCACCGCCTCCGACGTGAGTAGTGATTTGACGGCGTTAAACGCCTGGTCTTCTTTGTGCCCCCAGTGCCAAGGTGACTTTTTATCCAGTAATCTGTGTAGGGGTTCGGCTACTGAGGCTTTATGGGGCAAGAAGGATGCGTAAAAGTTCAGCAGCCCCAAGAAAGCCTGTAGCTCAGTTTTGGAGGTTGGAGTGGGAGCCTCGTGGATTGCCTTAACCTTGGACTCCAGGGGGTGAATGCCAGAGGCGTCAATTTTATAACCCAGAAAGTCCACCTGTCTAGTGGCAATGGCACATTTATCTTTTTTCAACTTGAGGCCATGCTGTCTGAACCTCTCTAACACTGCTCGAATTCTCTGGAAGAGTTGGGGTCTGTTCCTGGCCGAGACCAAGATGTCGTCGAAGTAGGGTACTACACCAGGGAGGCCCTGTAAAATCCGCTCCATGAGGGATTGAAAGATACCTGGGGCAACACTTACGCCAAATTGGAGACGCTTGCATCGGAAGGCACCCCTGTGAGTGATAATGGTCTGGAGTTCCGCTGTTTGGTTATCAACAGGGAACTGCTGATATGCTTGAGACATGTCCAATTTAGCAAAAATACTGCCTGGCTCGAATGTGTGCAATAAATGCTGAATGACGGGCACAGGGTAAGCACTAACTTGTAAATATTTATTGATTGTTGTCTTGTAGTCCGAGCAAATTCTCAGGCTACCGTCTTTTTTGAGGGGTGTGACAATGGGCGTCTCCCACTTGGCGAAATCTGTTGGCTCAATGACCCCTTGTTTTAATAGTTTATCCAATTCAGCGTCTAGTTTTGGCCGAATAGCGAATGGGACTCTACGCGGTTTTAGTCTGATTGGGACTGCTTGGGGGTCAACTGAGAATGAGATGGGGGTTCCGTTATAACACCCCAGCTCCTCGCTGAACACATCTGCGTAATCAGTGAATAAGGAGTCAGTGTCTAAGGTTGAGACAGCATGGACTCCTGTTAGCCCTAGGCCAAGGTGGGGAAACCAATCGAGCCCCAATAAGGTGGGTAGATTGCCGTTAACTACCACTAGAGGTAGGTGACCTTTAAAAGTTCTAAAACTGACAAGGAACTTGCCTCTGCCGATCACAGGAATGGTCTTCCCCTGGTAGTCCTTCAGGCCAAACTGGCATCTTTGAAGCCAGCTAGTAGATAGGCTGGGGTGGAGTCTCTTGAGGGTGTTCCACGAGATTATTGAGAGCGCTGACCCTGTGTCAACCTCCATGTGGCACGGTTTACCTTCTAGGGAAACGGAGAAAGAAATTTTACTAACAGTGTGGCAAGTGCGCTTGGCAAGGTGGTGCGTGCGACAGTTTAATACTTGCCTCTGCGGTCCCGAGTGTGAGGGAGGGTGTCTTTGTGCTACGCTTTGGGGGGCTTGGCAGACTCTCGCGATGTGCCCCCTTTTATGGCAGTTGTTGCAGGTGGCTCCTTTAAACTTGCAGGTGGCCCTTTGATGCGATCCCCCACAGGCTAGGCACAGGGTGATGTGCTTGGGTGGACCGGTGTTTTCTTGTTTGGTCCTTACCTGCGGCCGTCTGTCATTGGAGAGGCGGTGGACGTCGTTTTCATCGCTGAGGGTTTCCTCTGCTACCACCTCCTCGGAGTGGACTGGGAGTGATGTCAGCTTGGCACTTGGGCCCTGTATTTCGGTGGCTGAGTTCGTTGCCAGCTCGGCTGCCAAGGCCTCCTCGACTGCTTGTGCGAGGTTGAGGTCTTTTTTTGCGAGAAGGCGCCTCTGCAGGTGGAGGTCCTTGACTCCGCAGACTAATTGATCGAG
The DNA here is from genome assembly GCF_049901715.1 of Pseudonaja textilis. Taxonomy (NCBI): domain Eukaryota; kingdom Metazoa; phylum Chordata; class Lepidosauria; order Squamata; family Elapidae; genus Pseudonaja; species Pseudonaja textilis. Next base: position 242,869,370 of record NC_141990.1, read on the forward strand.
GAGCATGTCCTCCAGGTAGGTTCCAAACCCGCAATGCAGTGCTGCTGTTCTGAGAGCGGCCATATATTGATTGATGGTCTCTTTACTCGATTGCTTCCTCATACGGAAAGTGAACCTCCTGGCGATCTGTGAGGGCCTGGGAGCATAGTGGTTAGTGAGGATCTCAAGCAACTCGGACCACGGAACGTTTTTCAACTCCCTTGGAGCCACGAGCGCTGCGGCAGTATCGTAGACGGTGGCTCCACAGTAGATGAGGAAATAGGATTTTTTCCGATGCTCTCCCGCATCCGCCAGGCCGACCGCATCGATGTAATGATTGAAGCGGTTCTTATACGATTCCCACTTCTCTTTGTCTGGTTTGAACGCCGGGAAGACTGGATTGGAACTCATGGTGCTGGGACCGGCTGAGCTACCTGTGGAAAAAATCTCTCTGGGACAGCAGGCAGAGTTTTAGTGCTCGTGGTATGCAAGTGATTTCAGCTCCGGAGAGGCTTTTCGCTATCCTCTCTCTCTCTCTGGGTTAATCACGTTTGGCTGTTAGCCGTTGGCGGCGTCTAGATTCGCGCCAGTGTGGGCGTCAGTGACTTGCTACAGCGCTGTGCTGTGTTTCTTAGGTTTGAAATTCAAATGACAACCGTTTGAATTTCGCGCCTGATACAGAGCGGCTGCGGCTCGCAGCGCTTCACTTTCCCTGTAGCTGGGCTAACAAGCGGCTACAGACGCTTCTAACTTTCGAACCTGACCGCTTTCTCTGGCTGCGGATCAGCGTTCGCTTCTCTTCGCTTGCTGACCGCTTTCTCTGTCGGTGGATCAGCGTTTGCTCTTTTTGTTTGCTCTTTTTGTGTGCTGACCGCTCTCTCTGGCTGCGGATCAGCGTTGCTCTTAATGCTGGCCGATCGCTCTCTCTGGCTGCGGATCGGCGGCTAGTGACTCAGCGGTTGCATGGTGCTTCTGGTAGCCATCCCATCCTCGTCGCCAGTGTTAAGTTTGGGCAATGAGAGGCTGAACCAGAGCATGAGTGCAACAAATACTTTATTATAACAATAAAGGGCTGACCGTGCTTGCCACGCCTGGAACTGGCTCGCAGCAATCAGCAACTGGTTGGACCCCGCAGCCTGCTTTTATAGCTGGCTGCTGGGGAGTACCAACCAATGGGTGAAGGGAAAGGACGCCCACGCAAAGGGACTGGACCTGAGTGAGAACTCCTAGAATCCTCAGGACATAACAGAACCTGTCACCCTTGAGAAACCTTGATGCCAAGTGACTAATCAATTCCACTGACATTTTGTTTGCACTTGCTTAAAAGTGTCTTAACGATTATAAATTCCAGCTTTAACAGGCTTCTCCACACCACATGTTTGCTGGTGGACAGTAGAAAGTCTGAGACAGCCCCATGTCATTGGAAAATGGTAGGAGCATATGAGCTTGCGTATGAGCTTGAGAAAAAGATAGGATGCGTTAAGAGTCACATGAACATTTCATATTTGAAATGGACAGCTCTTTCAAATAGCTGCCCCCTTTTTCAGGTATGCCTTTAGCCTCAGAAAAAGGACCAGTTAACAAATAACTGAGAGGCCTGTGCTCATGAAAAATCTGAAATACTTCTTCTGAATCATATTCATAGCATGCACAGCCCTGTTACACTGAGGGCCTGCAGGCCTTTCAAATGGCAGTTTCTAAATCGACCTGCTTTTTTAAAAGACCTGGGCTAGGCAGAGCATAGTCTTGGATCTAAGGTTTCTGCCAGAGGTGGTAACCAGACAGTTCTGACAGGTTCTGGAGACCTGGTAGTGGAAATTTTGAGTAGTTCAAAGAACCAGCAAATACCACCTCTGACTGGCCCCGCCCCCATCTATTCTCTGCCTCCTGAGTCCCAGCTGATCCCGCTGGGTCTTCATTTGTTGCCCTGCACAGGAGAACAGAGCTGGAAAGCAGGTTAGTGGGGTGGAGAGGGAATGGGGATTTTACAGTATCCTTCCCCAGCCACGCCCAACAAGCCATGCCCAACAAGCCACGCCATACCCAACAAGCCACATCATGCCCACTAAGCCAACCGGTATTAAAAAAAATTAGACTACCACTGGTCTCTTCCTATCCCATGCAGCTGCAAGGAATGTTGTTTCCTCTTCTCCTTAAAAGCTCTTTTCCAACACAACTTTCATTCCTACTTCTCCTGAAAGATACTTCTTTGAAGACCAGGTTTCTAGAAACCTCTAGACAAAAGTATTCTGATTCTTTGTAGGACACAAATCCTTGCCTGTGTAGGGCTAAGTCCAACCCATCAGTGATCTACTCGAGAGTGCAATGTGCTGTCTTCCTGCACAAGTCTATTTTGGTTGATCTGCTTCTCTTATTCTTTGGTTTCAACAGGAAAACAAAAAACAGATCAGCTGTTCTGCTTTCCAGAAGCTATTTATTCTATAGAACAAAACTATTCAATAAAAATAAAACTAACCGATCTTTGAAAGGAAGAGACTAGAAAAAGCATTCTGCTATTAACAATAACAGAATTTTAGGTTGGAATTCTTATTTTAAAAAATATGGTGTTCCCGTCTTACATGATATTATTTCTATGTATTTTTAGCTGCAAGGCTTGTGTGCATGTATGTGATTGTACATATTTTGTAAGCCACCTGAGGAAAATTGCATTTTGAAGGGTAGCACATTTTAATAAATAAATAAATAATCTTCTCCATGGGAAATTCTACATAGTGAGTGTGAGCAATAGAGAGGGATTGTGTGGAAAGGAAATGACTTGGGACATAGGCAAGACAATAGAAATATTATATAGCCAGGATAAAGAATATAATGTTTTTGCCCTTTTTTAATGTAATATGTTATCTCTCTATTAAAACCTAAAGGCAAAAAGTGGGGAAATAAATCCTGAGTAACAGAACTGATGTTGTTTTTGTAATTTTTCCATCTGCTATGGGTCAGATGTTTTTATTATTTCTAATATTGTTAGCCACCCAGAATCATATTTGAAATGGACAGCCATACAGATCTGTTAATTAACTCAATATATTTGTAGGTTGGACTCAATCTTAAAAGAAAACAAGGGTAAACTACATTCACCCTGTGGTCATGGAAAATTTTGGACATGTCCATGAAGCTACCAAGTTCAACTCAAAGGAGTCTTAACTTTCATATTTCAAAATGATTATCTATATTGGGAGGATATATGACTTAATATAATTGCTTGTTTTTGAACTTGAGCTTTTCTTGCTTCCCTGCTAAATGATATGCCCTCTCTCTGACTTTAGCCTGAGAGGGAGATCATTATTTAATAGAAAAAGGCTCAGCTGGCAATTTATTTCTGTCTGAACAGTACGTTATGGCACCATCATATCAACCACATAATAATCACAATTCAAATATTCAGGATGCAATGCAAACATACATATATTCCAGATGGATCATTTGTGAGAGTTTAAATATTTTAATCTGAAAATATTTAAGCCTTCTCTTTTTTTCTTCCCAAAAGTCACTGTCATCACCTCCATTTTCCTTTATAGTGTCTTTTTTTTTTCAGATAGTAATAGAGAACAATTAATAGACTCATCTAATTAACATTTATTTGAATGAGTCTGAATGCAGTTCTCTTCCATGTGCAAGATAACATGATAGGTAAGGCACAATTTCAATATAGATTAACTGGGGAAATATCTAGGCAGCTATCAACATGCACCTATATTCTAATTTTCAACCTTGGAGAATAAAATTAATTTGGAAAGAAAATACATGAAACAGGTGGTCTTTCAGACCAAGTGATAAACTATGGAGAAGCAGAAATGTATTGATGGACTTATCAGAAAGTCCACTGTCAGTCTTTCAAGTCCTCTAACTTTGGTACTTATCTGCCCCATTGCAAATTCAATCTGCCAAACATAACAAAAAAAAAAAAATCATCTTTCCAAACATGGCCATTGTAAGAATAAGGACAAGAATAAGGGTAAGGAACAATATTTAGATTTTGCTCCTCATAGGGACACTTTAGATTAGATTCAGAGGAAAGGGGCAAGCGACTTGTTAAACAGGATAGCAAAAGAGAAATTGTCATGCACAAGAAACAAAAGAATTGATCAAAGTAGTTTCTTTATTGCTATTCACCCATACACAGGAATCTTGCCAGACAAGAACACACTCCGCATAATTGTTAGGTAAATCCTGTGAAATGTGAACCTAACAACAAAGTAAAAGACAATGGGTCTCTTTCTACATACCAAGGACTTCAGACTGATTTGTCTCTTAGTTGCTTGGGAAATCATCTTGCCCTCTAGCAATTTAGAATAGAACAGAATAGAATAGAATAGAATAGAATAGAATAGAATAGAATAGAATAGAATAGAATAGAATAGAATAGAATAGAACTCTCTATTGGCCAAGTGTGATTGGACACACAAGGAATTTTTCTCTGGTGCATAAGCTCTCCGTGTACATACAAGCAACAAGAGATAAACCATGATCATAATCATCATAAAATACATTATAAAATCATAAATACATAAAATATTTCACCACAGTAATATAGAATTAAATAAAGTTCCTTCCGAAGGGATTACCATGAATTTCAATGATGGCAAGAGTGATCTTCAATGGAAAAAGTGGCTACCTGAAATTATTATTACTGATGTTAGGAATATAAGTCACCTAACAACTATTTGGGTTGAAAATATATAAACCAGGATAAACATTTTAATACTATCTCTTTAAGGGAATGCCAAAAAACTGTAATTGGGTGTGGTTTCTCAAACGGCCATAAGATGGAGCTAGAAACCTGGGTTGTCTTAGTCTTAGTCTCAGAAGAGAGTGTGTTTCAGTGAGTTTCTGTTTTCCTTCCATTGGAGAGTATTCCTCCATTTTTCCCAATTGACAGCTATTTCTGGATTTGATGTAAGTCTGATACTGAACTGTTTTTGACACTGGACTTTGTTATTGGATTATTCCTGGACCGAAAACTGACTGATCTTACCTGTAAATGACTTTGGACTGCTTATTTTGAACTTTGCTTAAACCTTTATGGGAAGTAGAAAACCTACATTTACTGTACCGTGTATCTGTGTGCTGTGTGTGTATTATTCAAACACTTCTCTCAGATACATCTCCCTGTATGCGCTCATTCTCCTAACGGGGAATTACCTCAACACTGGTTATGGACCCAGGCCATACCAGGCTCAGATAACTGAGAGTTGGTGTGAATGCACAGTACAGTATACAGACAGCTGTTTACTGTTTAATTGTGGGTTACTATCCTGGTAAAGATGGCACTTCAACAAGTCTATCACTGATAACCCGGTTGGATGGAACAAACTATGTTTCCTGGTCTATGAAGTTCAGTCTACTTCTGTGTAGAGAAGGTTTATGGACTGTAGTTCAAGACCCACCAGATGTAAATGCTTGGAATCCAGCTAATGAGGACGATGCCAAGAAGCTTGCTGACTTTAAACAGAACAATGAACGAGCTCTTTGTATAATTGGACTAACACTGAGTGACCAGCAGCTAGTCCATATTCATGGAGAAAAGTCTGCTGCTAGGTGTTGGGAGAATTTGAAGAGGATTTATGTTCGTGACAGTGTAGGTGCACACATACATCTTATATGTAAACTGTTTAGAGCATGTCTTCTGAAAGGTGGAGATATGTTAGCTCATTTAAACTTCATGAAAAGAACTTTTCAAGAGCTACATGAAAAAGAACTGATATTTTCAGAGCTGCATCAAATTTACATCATTCTATCCTCATTGGATGAAAGTTATGATGATTATATATCTTCACTGGAAGTCCTGCCCAGAGATAAACTGACATTGACTGACATAACTGGAAGGTTTTTAGAAGAAGCAAGAAGACGGCTGGATAGAGACCAACTGAGAAAGGAAAAACCACAAGAAGAGGATTTATCTTCAACTGCCTATACTGTTAGGAAATGTTTTTCTTGTGGGGCTAGGGGACATATAGCTAAATTCTGTAAGAAGCTCATTCTCCTAATGGGGAGTTACCTCAACAACTGGTAAAGTCAAAAGAAGAGAGATTAAGCTAAGAGTAATTTTTAGTGAAGGTGAGGGCAAATCTGGTTTAACAGCCATGTGGGGAAAAAGCATTTAGGAAGGATTCTGATGCTAAAATCCAATAGAAGACAATGGTTGGTCTCTTATCTACTGTTGCAATGAAAAATAGACAGCCGTTAAAAGAAGGAAAATCTTTCATAAATTAGAGAAATTAAAATTTGATATAATCTGCCTACAAGAAGTACATATTAAAAACAATATGAACAATTGTTGATACAGCCAAAATTAGGGAAAATATTCACTTTCTTGACAAAATATAAGAAAAGAGGAGTGGTTTTATATATTAAAGGGACCATCTCAGCAAAATTGATTTATACTGATAATGACGGAAGAATATTAATGGTGGAAATAATGGACAATAATATGAAAACACTTCTGATTGCAATTTATGCCCCGAACGACAAACAAGAAGAATTCTATAAAAAATTACATATGAAAATAGTTGAACTGAACTATGTTAATATAGTTATGATGGGAGATTTTAATGGAATTGTAGACAATAAACTGGACTATACAGCACAGAAAACAACAAAGCAAAATAGAAAGACTCTCCCTAAATCTTTTTTTAAAATGGTAGATGAAAAACTTAAAAGATACATGGAGAGAAAGAAATGCTAAAACTAAACAATACACCTTCTACTCAAATAGACACTTATCATGGTCCAGAATAGATATGATATGGATGTCAACAGAATTGTTAACTAATATTCAAGAAATAAATATTGAAACAAGTACTTGGGCAGATCACAATCCAATGACAATTAAATGGAAAGGACAAAGAAGAAGATCTAGATGGACATTAAATAATACTATTTTAAAGGGAAAAGATTTCACACAGTGGATGAAGAAAGAATTGGCCTTTTTCTTTGGAGAAAACAAAAAAGAAGATACATCAATCCAGAATGTATGGGATACAATGAAGGCATACATTAGAGGCTTGATAATAGACTATACAAGGAAAAGAAATACTATGAAAATATTAGCCTCTAAGACCTTAGAAGATGAGTATAAAAGACTTGAAAAAGAACTACAGAAAATGCCACAGAAAAAGGATATCAAGCTAAAAATGGATATAATTAAACATAAAATGGGTCAAATAGAAAAAGAAGAATTAGCACAGAAAATTAGAGGTGCTAAACAGAACTATTTTGAAGATGCAAGCAAACCAGGTAGATGGTTAGCATACAAACTGAGGAAGGAGAAAGAATCAAGGAAAATATTGCAATTAATAGATGACCAAGGCCAAGTTTGCTATGGTAGTAAAGAGAAGAAGGAAACCATTCGAGACTTCTGTGGGAAATTATATATGCAAGAGAATATTGATGAGGAAAGAGTTAAACAGTACTTACAGAATGCTAATTTACCTCAGATACCTAAAAAGACTACCGTAAGAGTTTAAAAATACTTACACCCTGGTAACACGTATGTACTAAAACTTTCCTAAAAGCTAACCAGCCTCTATGTTTAGCACAGCTTTCTGATTTTCCAAACATAATTTTCTTTCAGCTTTTATCAGGCCCTGCCATGTAACAAAGTGCACATTACCTTTACATTGTTTGCTGCCAATAATGAGCTGATTTATTATAGCTGAGATGATTCTTTTTAAAGGGATTTTTTTTCAATAGATGTTGTTGCTATGTTCATTAGAATACCTTGATGGCTAATTTCCCACAATGATTATATGCATAATTATTATGGCATAATTATTTATAATAAGGATGCCTAATTATTAGACCTAAAAAGCTATGGTAGGCACTGACACAAGCTTTTCTAGTGATCTGAAAAGAAACACATGATTTACAAAAGGTAACGACACCTTCAACCTAAGACTGAGTTGATCTGCAGTTCCTTTTCCCCTGACTATTGGTTTGGAAAATAAAAAAAGGCACTTTCAACTCTTTCTGGCTCAGATTCTTCCTTTAGTATGTGAATTCAAATACCACACAATTGTCCATGCAATTACAAGCAAGGATGCACTCAAATGAACACTGGTTCCACTGAAATCTTAATGTACACTGCAGTTGGTACTCAGTTGAGTGATGCTGTGCTCAGTCACAAGGCCAGATTGTGCTGAAAAATTGGTGGCATCTTTGCTGCGGTTGTAACCAATCTTCCTGTGCAGTGATGCAGTCAGATTATTGTTTGGCCAGGCAAATACATAAAAGATATAGACGTTAATATTAAATGAATACAATTGTGTATTATATTTTATGCAATACATACAAATGTGTTTTGCCAGCCTAGTTTATTGCTGTCCTCTAAAATATGGTTTCAGACTGTCTGTTTATTGTTTTGCTTGTAGACTAGTATAAAACAAATAATGTAACAATCACTCTAAAATAAATGTAAGAATAAAATATCATACTGATGGAATAAAATAAAGGGAAAAATAAGCATTATTAGTGTAGAATTATGAAGTATTGGAATTAAAACCAGGGAGAAATCTATCAAAAGTACAACTTATAGTCTAAATGTTATAATTAAAGATAATTCTATATACCTAAGAAACTCTGAGATCTCTAAGATACTGAGAGAATGTAAAACTATCCCAACTTATTCTGAGCCTATACCTTGTTGAAGGTGCTTACTGGGGTTTGATTGGGATTATAATTCAACCAACTACATCTAGGAAATAGCAAGATTAAAAATGGAAGAATAAAATTAATCCTCAAATTATGATGGTGATTGGGACTAGGATTGCAGGATTGCTGTCGTTAAGTGATGAGGTCATAATGCATCACAACATGACTGCACCATTTAGCAATAGCAATCCTGATTGCCACCTGCCAAACACAAGCCATTAAGTGGGAAGCAGTGGAAGTCCCAAGTAAGAAGCATGCTGAGAATGGAGGAGAGCTTGGAAGGTTAAATGCAGGCCCCACTGGAGTTGTCTGGGTGAGGGGAGGGGAGGTCCAGTCCAAATTGCACACAAGTCAAAGAAGGCCAGGAAAAGGCTTGGGAGGCCCAGCAGAGGACATGCACAAATTGCATGTGGAAGGGCTTGAGATGCTAGGTTTAGGCTGCATGGGAGTTGAGGAAATTGCAGGGTGATGCTTGTGAGGCCGAGTGCAGTCTGTGGATGAGTCAAAGAAATTCATCAAGTATGTAATTGCCTCCTTTTGTGCATAAAAATCTTAGTAGGGCAGCTATGCTTCATCTGACCCTCTCTTTTCAAGACTGAATTTGGGTCCACCATAAGCTGGTGGTTTGGAAAATAATTCCAAGATATTTGAAGGCCATAGCTTGTTAATTACGATTGACTGTTTCCTAGTATGATTTGATTGCTTATTGTACCCTATGATTATTATTAAGTGTTGTACCTGATGATTCTTGACTCTTGACAAATGTATCTTTTCTTTTATGTACACTGGGGGTATTTGCACCAAGACAAATTCCTTGTGTGTCCACTTGGCCAATAAAGAATTCTATTCTATTCTATTATCCCATTTACTTGACACCTATCACTGCATCTAAAAGCCTTCCTTTAAAAGATCATATTTTTTCTGGTTTGATCTGTAGTGTATTCAAATAGATACTTCTAAGACTACATCCCTATTGGTTACCTAATGCAACGAAACGATTGGTTACTAACGATGGTTGCGGATTGGCCGCCTAAGTGGTGGGAAGTTTAAATAAATGCCATTGGTTGCGAGCCGCGAGCAGCCGCTATAAAAAGGGCTGCCACGGCTCGACTTCAGTTGAAGTTACTGTTTACTAATAAAGAGTTGAATTCAACTCCGGTCTCCGAGTCTCTTTTATCTGGCAATAGAACATGATCATTAATAATTAAATTGTTATCTATGCAATTGATTTTAAAACACTCCTCAAACCAATGGGTGAATGGGTGAAATTAGTGGCTGCATCATCTTCATAATAGCAATAGTGCAGTAGGTGTACTGGGGAGGGTTGGAAGTTTAATATTCTAATTTTGTGAGTATTGCCACCGTATTATTAATACATAAATTAAATAATAACAAGGGCTGGAATGCCCACTTGCTTTACACCCTTATAAGTCAGCATCAGGTTAGAAAGTTATCATTGGTTGTCAAGTCTTATTTGGATGTATTATTATGTAGGCACTTTAATGAGGACTAGCAGGCATCTGTCAATAGAGGATATTTCTAGTTTGGACCACAGTTGTTGTCTAGAGATTAAGTTGAAGCTATTTTAAAATCAATAAATGTCACATACAAGTCTTTAAACACACACACATACACACACAGAGAGAGAGAGAGAGAGAGAGAGAGAGAGAGAGAGCGCTTGGGAGTTTCAGTTTGTATTTCCCTCTTAATTCTTTCCTTCCTTTTTCTGACCATCACAGCATCTTATTAAACTGCAAGAAAACTTCTTTTGCGCAGTGTACCTTTCAAGCTAAAGGATTAATCACAGTGGATCATTTCAAAACATTAAAAAAATGGAATGCTATCTATTTCCATAGTAATATGCCCATGATATTTTTCATTAACATTTGTTCATTAGCTCTTAAAATAGTATACAGAAACCTTTGTTGTTGCTGTGAAATGAGCCAGTTAGTATCACCTCCAGAGACCTTGCTTCCATTTCATACAGATAGTAAATTTCAGGTTGTGATATTACTTTGGCTTGTAGAATTCCCTTGCTCCTGTTATAGCAAGACTATGACCTAATTTATGTAACACTCTAAGTCATGTGATATTGTATTTAAAATCAGACCATAATAAAAATCGGGTGGAAAATCAACATTGTAGAACTCATTATCTATTTATGGATCAAAACTGCAATCAAACTTCAAAACATTGAAGTTTTAAATTGTTAAAATAATAGCAGTTAGAGATTAAATGGTAAATCATAATTAAAATTAAATAGAGTATTATTGATTAAAATTAGCTTGAGATACAAAGCTTTCAGAGAGTTGCAATCTAAGTGTTTCAGAGAGGTGAAATGAGAGAAAATTGTCTTACTGAAAACTGTCAACAGCGGCAAGCATGCAACAGTGTACAACAACCTTGGAATGTGCTACCATGAGGTGTAGATCTGGCTATCAGTTTGGCTCATTTTAATAAAGAATTGGACCAATTTATGGGAATCATGGGGATCCATGATAATTAGCTTGAGAGCAATGTGACTACTTGGGGAAGCCATCCATTAGGTGACTAGAGGGCTTCCTTCTGCAGTTGGTTGACTACTGTAAAAACACATTGATGGGCTAGAAGGGCCAGAGGTCTGATCCAATAGAGCACTGTTTATATTCTTGAGATTAGATAATGGCCAATAGGAACCCTGGGAATTTTTAGAATATATGGTAACCCTCACATAAGGACTACTGTGGAATTTATTTATTTATTTATTTAGCATGTGGCAAATACATGAACTTATAGTGGTTCAAATATTAATGTCCAGTCCACCCAGCCATTAAAGGGCAGGATGGTCTATGTTGAAAAAAATCAGACATTGGGCTGGTGTAAGCTCTTGATGGACATTCAGACACAATGTGATGGATATTTTGTCGAGGCGCACAACAGTCACACTGAGTGGTAGAGACAAGACCCCACTTAAACAATGAGTGCTGGGTATGGATCCTTGTCAGAGTTGACCAATGCTGGTGAGAAAGGTCAAAACCTGGTACCTTTTGTATAGGGTCAACTACGTAACTGCCTGTATCTGGGAGTTCAGCAGCCCATTTGGCTTTCCACTGTGTGCTGATGTCAAAGTTGTTTGACACCTGTTAAGCAAGTGCCAGAGAGGGTTTCTTGGATTTGAGCCTGCCAATTGATAAATAAGAAAGATCAGCATGCACAGGAAGAAGTGGGTTTCTCATAATTTTGTTGTACTCCTTCACTAAGGCTTCCTGCCTTCATGGAGCTAGTGGTGCAATGTAGCTCAACATGGGGAGCCAGCCAATAGGAGTAGATTGTATGCAACTGCTTATGACCCCCATTGTATCATTTCATCTAGCATCAATCTTGCTAGTGTGGCAGCTATTAAGCCAAACAGGGGTGCAATATTCAACTATGGAGTAGACCAACCCTAGTGCTGATATTCTGAGAGTAGAGGCTGAGGCTGCCCAACTTGATCCTCTTAGTTTCTGGAGTAAGTTGTTCCTGGTATTGATTTTGGCAGAGATGTTCTCTAAGTGTTTCTTAAAGGAGAGAGTCCAATCCAAAGTTACTCTGAGGTATTTGGGGTGAGGATCATAAGGGAGTAAGTTGTTATTCAGGTAGGCCTTTGGGGTGGCATAATGATTGTATTCTAAACCTGACAATGAGACTTATGTATGCTCCATAGGTATCTTTATAATTAACAAATATGCTAGAGATCAAAGTTTTGCTTTTGTGAGCATCAAGTTCTCTGTGAGAATGTTAGAGCCCTAAATACCACTTCCTTGGATCTTCTATAGAATTACTTTATATTGAGATTATAAGAAGGACTTGACTGGATCAAAGACTTGTCATGACATACATGACTCTGGGGAATGTAAAGACACAAAGGCCTTGCAAGCTGTGCTGATCAATTCAAAGTATTGCTGTTGACTTAAATACGTTCTTCTGGGTTACATGCTTCATGGATATTTTTAGGGGTCTTCCTTCGTGGCTTTTGACTAAGATCAATAAGATTGCTGTGTCTTAGAAAATATATTTTTTCATTAATGATCTCTTCCCTTCTAAGACTTATGTAGTTGGCTCTTTCTGGGGCTCCTTTTAAAGGAGGTTTTTAAAACATACTTGATACTTTTCAATTTCCATGACATTATAATCTATTTCCACAATTTAGCTGGAATATCAAGTGCTTTTTACAACTGATAGGAATTTTTACTATTTTGTATCACAAGGGTATTGAAAAGCAGTGAATAATATATTAAAAATACTGTTTATTTCCTCTGTGTCTGTTTGTAGCAATATTAGAAGTGAGGCATCAGAAACAAAAGAGCTACTTTCTACTTTATCCAATTAGGATATTGATTTTCAACTGTTTTAGCTGATGAATCCTGAATTCATATATCATGTTCTATGTCATCCTGTTGTATTTTACACTGGTACATAAAATTGCAGCTATGAATCAAATTACAGGATAAAATGGGACCTGTAAGGACTCTTTATTATCATAAAATATTTTCTTGCAATTTTATACTGAACAGAGGTTGTTGTGAATAAATCTATATCTTTCAAAATTGCTTAATTATTATATATATGCTTGCATGGTTCTTTTATTCCCAATTCTAATGTGCTGTGAAATAAAGCAAATGGAAGTTTAATGGGATTTAATTTTTTTCCTCTACAGCAGTAATATACTTGGACTTCATATTTATACATATTTTTTTATATTCAGTAAACCAACAGACAAGGATGGTCTCATCCTTACCTCAACTAGAACTACAACTTGTAATTTATTTATTTATTAAATTTTTAACCTGCCTTCATTACTTTATAAACAATTCAAGACAATGAACGCACATAATACTCCTTCCTCTTTTTCCAACAACAATCTATCAATTGGTGCAGAATTTGTTTATAAATGCATAATTTGTTTTATGCAGTCTCTGCACGCATAAAATCCCAGCTTGCACAATGAAGACATTGAAAATTGTATAAGTATTTTGATTGATTCAATTATTGCAATCTGAGGTTATACCTTATCCAAAATTCATTCTAAGGGCATTATTTTCAACCTGCAATTATACATATAGCTACTAAATTCTTCTGACTCCTTGAAACTAAACTGGATTGATTTAAGTTTGCTTCAATAAAGTGATTTCTCAACCAGTCATAGTTATGAATGGATGTATTTGGAATCAGTTCTGAGTTTTCATTTTCATAGCATGTTCATTTTGCTGTATGAATCATTATTGTTTGTTGCAGAAACACTGGGAAACTTGTCAATTGTGCCCTCCTTTATATTTACAGTCCAAATCCTTAACACCTCTCTGAAAGCATTCACTTTGTCTGAAAAAGGTAACATATTTTCAGTTTTGCATTCATGCTAGAATTGGTTAAAGATATTCACCAGGATAACTTTGTAGACCAAGCATTATTCATCAGTCATTGAACAAAAATATTGTATTGGTTAAAAATAAAGAAGGTAAATATCTCATTTTTCAGTTTATCAGTATATTTTCATATCAATCAATTTCCTCTGTTCTCTTTGTGGAAAAGATGTATGGGATTTGTTCCAATTTCTTCACAAAGTTTGGTAAATTAGCACAGTCGCAATAGCACTTAGTCTTATATACCACTCCACAGTGCTTTACAGCACTCTCTTACTGGTTTGCAGAATCAGCATATTGCCCCCAACAATCTGAGTCCTCATTTTACTGACCTCAGAAGGACGGAAGACTGAGTCAACTTTGAGTCAGTCAGAATCGAACTCTTGACAATGGGCCAAGTTAGCCTGCAATGCTGCATTCTAACCACTGCACCATCAGGGCTTTAGTGATCTATATTTAAAGTAGTTTACCTTCTTCACAACATGTCATGTGGTCAAGTCATGGATGATTGTTTATGCAATCTGCTTCCTAATGAAGAGAGCAATATTATTATTTACACTAAAAATATAAATCTTTTTATTAATCCAGACATTAAAGAAACACCTTCAGTATGCATTCCTGCAGGGAATTTCCAGGGCACATCAACTATTTGTTAGTCAAGTTGAGTCTTTGCCTTTTGTTGTTCCTCAACGTTTTACAAAATAAAAACTAATACTTTACAACAATCACTATGACAACTGAAAGCATGTGATTGAGCTTTAAATCTCTGTTGATCTTCCACTTGAATTGCATACATTTTATTTTTTGTACTGAAGTACAATTTTTTTCCATATTAGCTGTTCATCTGCTAATGATACTGCCCAAGAGGATTTTTTTAAAATAAAAAAATTATACTTCACTCCCAAATATTGACTTTACTAAACTACAACAAACAGAAAGAATCAGTGTCTCTGTAATCATATGAGGTACTAGAGCTATCACTTTTGCTACAGTATTAAAAAAAAACTGGTATCTTGAGTTTTACCAGAATGAGTACACTTCAAGCTACATTGTTTTCTAGAATTTAAAAATCTCACAAAGTGGATCAAGGTTTGCCATCAAAATGATTATAAATTATAGAGATATTTCTCTTAGTTTTCTAAGTCGCACTGTTTCATTAGTGAATGTATCAACACATAAGAATAGGATTACATTCATTCCTCCAATGACTGAATCCCATTGCTAGGTAACTCCTAAACAGATTTAATTTTCATTTGTAATGCAACATTTTTCATTTGATTTATTTTCTTTTTGCTTTACCCCTACATCATTATCATTTCCCTTCTTACTGATAAAATGTTTGTTATGATTTTTAGGTCAAGTCACAGTATACTTTTCCAGATGCTTTCTCTGGTATCCAATGGGAGGATATTGGACTTTTAATTGACCAATCATACTTCCAAATGAAATAACGATTATTATTCACAAGCAAAATTACATTTTTGTTGTAATGGTAAGGGAGGGAGAAAGAGAAACCAAAGACTGAAACCTGTTTATAAGAGCATTGTGATGCTCCTAGGTGATCTCTGTGGCATCTTGGATGTCTTCGCAGCCTGGCTGAGAATCACCAATTTAGGACACCTTTCCACAATGTAATTCTCAATGGATTTGTTGGACCTCAATTTCCATGATTCCCAGCCAATCAGATGATCAACCAGAATGGAGCCAATTAAACTAATTGAGCCATTATTTCTAATTTTTCACTTTCAGAGAGATTTTTACATTTAGGGAACAGCAGTTCACGGAAAATTAATGTTGGTTTTCAGAAAAGCAGAGCATCGATTAAAATGATTATTTCATTGAAGGCATAATGCTAACAGCAAATGCAAGATAGTTTTTCTTCTCTGATTTCACAGGACGTGATCAATCAATCAGAGACACACAGAATAGCCTGTTTTATAAGAATCAATCAAATGGATTTGCTGAGATATAATATTAGGTTCGGATGAGATCTGGACCTCTGCATGTGGATCTTCAAAAGCCATCTGGAAATGCATCTCCAATAGAAACTGCATTGTACTTATTTAATTGCTAAAGGTACATCAACAATGTAAATAAATTATTGAAAACACAGTGGTATGCAACATGCAAAATGTGTAAGTATAAACTGTATAGATTTGCTAAAGCTTTTAGAAAACATTAATTTCATATTGGTCTCATAAAATTGACTTGTATGCCGCATTGATCTAAAAAGTAATTTAAAAAACGAATTCATTGAATTGCATTTATTTATGTATTATTTAATATCAAATTTATATAACTGTCCATCTCATTGGTATGACTCTGGGTGGCTTACAATAAAAATATTATTATGTTTTTCTTGGATAAAATGTTGTCACATATGATTTCTGCCAGCTAAAGAAAATCTTTTTCTAGATTTAACTATAAATTAAACATGATAGGGATATAAGAAAGCTGGTTCTAGTATGGGTGAAATCAGCCACAATAAAATCAGACAAATTGAGTTATATCTGCAACTCCTCATTTTAAAATGAACTGATGTATTGTGCTTCTGGTATATGCAGAGCTATGTAGGAATATCTGATTTTTATCATTATTGTATATTCATATTAGAGAGTTAGCTTGGTGTAGTGGGGAAAGGCATCAGGCTAGAAACCAAAAAACCTTGAGTTCTAGTTCTGCATGGAGCCATCTCAGGGGTGGGTTTCTACAGGTTCTGTCCACCTCTGTAGAACCGGTAGCTCTGAAGAGCAGCAGACATAGAACCGGTTCTATGTCTGCTGATGTTTTTGCCCACCCGCCCACCCAGGCTCTTACCTGACCTTTATTTCCTGATTTTTCAACTTCAGCTGCTGTGCGCGGCACAGCTGCAGTTAAAAAAGCAGGAAAAGAGGGCTGTTTCAAAGGCTGTTTCTCTGCACACAGTGTGCTGATGATGATTTACATGCATGCGCACAGCCTGCAGGGAAGCGCATCATAAATCACCAAACCTTGTAAATCACCGAACCGATAGTTAACCCTGTCGTATCCCACCCCTGAGCCATCTAGGTGACCAATGTCAGTCACTGTCTCTCGGGAAGGATCCAATGGCAAACCACTTCCAAAATGCTGCCAAGAAAACTACAAGACAATTCCGGGCAGTCTTTATAAGTCAACAATGATTTAAAGGCATAAAAATTCATGTTGGGTTAAAATAAACAGGTTTTATTATTTCACAATAATTTCTTCTACTAAGTGTTTTACTTATATTTTAGCTACTTCCTCAGTTTTCCTTTCTATTCACTGTTTCTTTTATAGCATGGTAGAATATAATACCAATGTGCTGTTTCATACCGAACACATTGGATGCCATCAGGCCTAAATCAATCTGTTTTAATCTCTTCTGAAACATTGGATTCTATTTCCATTGCCTCACAAATATGAACTGATCCATCAGGGACCCTGGAGTACAAAATGTTGTATGATCCACCAAGCCTAAAAGGTAGTTATGTAGCCTGTTCTATCACCAGAACAAAAACAGACTCGAGACTGGAGTTGAATTCAGCTCTTTATTAACTGTCAGTAACTTCAACTAAAGTTGAGCCACGGCAGCCCTTTTTATAGTGGCTGCTTGCGGCTCACGACCAATGGCATTTATTTAAACTTCCTGCCACTTAGGTGGCCAATCGGAACTGTTGCTGTCTACCAATTGCCCAGCGATGGTAACTGTCCAATAGGAATGCAGTATTGCGAGTATGCAAACAAGTACACTACATAGCCCACTTGATATCAAGGTTGGAAAAGAAATCTTCCACCAATTCTTCTGAGAGCGAGTTTGCATTTTCAATGGGATTTGCAGTGGCCATATGCATTCAAGAAGCCCCATCACCACGTCCAATCATCTCCAATGAGTACTCTAATGCCCCAGAAAACAGACTCCCTGTGCAAAGTATGTTTCCAGAAGTACTGCACAAATCCTGGCATTTTGCCAAAAGGAAAGAGCTTATCTGTAAGAAATCAAAGTTTAACTAGCTTTCATAGGTGCAATTAATGTGACAAAATATGCATGTTTAAGGATTACAGATGGTTATGAACAAGTTGAAGTCCTGTGATCTTACACATCACACTTTTGGAACTTTTCAAAGGATTAGAGTACTACTTTTTTACTTTTCATAACTGTACTTGAGAAAAGATAAGAAGTGTGCTTAATTCTTCTTCAGACAAGAGAACGTAGCTGTGCAAGATCATTCATTGTAAGTACAGGTAATCCTCAACTTATAATGGTCACTTGTTCAAAGTCATGATAAATTTCTCCAGAAATTTATTTATTACCTGCTTTCAGAGTTATGATGGCTGCACAGGCATCTCTGAAGTCATATGATTGCCTTTTACCATTATGGCTATTTGCAATGTTCCCCAATCAAGTGACCATCATTTGTGACATTTTTGATGGCTTCATTGTTTACTTCCAGTAAGGCCACAGGGTGGAGGGACAGGAGCAGGGGTGAGATTCTACCTGTTCAGACTGGTTCTATAGAACCAGTTGTTACAATTCTGCACAGTTCAGAGAACCGGCAAATCATGCCACTGGCTGACCCCACCCCACCATGCCACACCTAGGCACTCCTTATCTCACATAATTTTTGGTAAGTTGCTATTTTTCCTTCCCCCCCGATGATCAGCTGTTCTGACTATCAGCTGTGCTGAGCAACTTAGATTAGAAAGTAGGAAATCGTCAGCTTTCTTGCTTTCTAGCTAATCTACATCACTGTTGTACTTCTTTGCCTTCACCCAGGAGGCTTCTCTGAGACCCAGTCAGGGGTGGTATTCAGGGTTTGGTGGGGAGGGGGAAGTGGCCTGAGAGCAGAGCTGAACCTTCCTTAGGATTGAAGCATCTATTTTTCAGTGCAGACTCAGACGGCAGATTGCAGAAAGGTAGATCGGTGAGTGAATCTGTGATTCTGTAAACAACTCAATCTGCCTGCCTGGTTTTCCTGATTTTGGGTAAAGGTTGCTCTTTTTACTATAAAGAAATTCAATATTTACATACATGGTGTGTTGTGAATCAATTTTATGAGTTTGCTTGCAAAGAAAGTTTATGTGACAGATTCAGGCAGCAGATTGCAGAAAGGTAGATCTGTGAGTGAATCTGTGATTCTGCAAGCAACTCAATCTGCTGCCTGCTTTGCCTCATTTTGGATAAAAGTTGCTCTTTTTTAAATAAAAAAGGCAATATTTACATATAGGTGAAACTCAAAAAATTAGAATATCATTCAAAAGTTCATTTATTTCAGTAATGCAACTTAAAAGGTGAACCTAATATATGAGATAGACTCATTACATGTAAAGCAAGATAGTTCAAGCCGTGATTTGTCATAATTGAGATGATTATGGCTTACAGCTCATGAAAACCCCAAATCCACAATCTCAGAAAATTAGAGTATTGTGAAAAGGTTCAATATTCTAGGCTCAAAGTGTCCCACTCTAATCAGCAAATTAAGCCATAACACCTACAAAGGGTTCCTGGGCCTTTAAATGGTCTTTCAGTCTGGTTCAGTAGGAATCACAATCATGGGAAAGACTGCTGACCTGACAGTTGTGCAGAAAACCATCATTGACACCCTCCATAAGGAGAGAAAGCCTTAAAAGCCTTAAAATTGCAAAAGAAGTTGGATGTTCCCAAAGTGCTATATCAAAGCACATTAATAGAAACTTATGTGGAAGGGAAAAGTGTGGAAGAAAAAGGTGCACAAGCAGCAGGGATGACTGCAGTCTGGAGAGGATTGTCAGGAAAAGACCATTCAAAAGTGTTGGAGACTTTCACAAGGAGTGGACTGAGGCTGGAGTCAGTGCATCAAGAGCCACCACACACAGACGGATCCTGGACATGGGCTTCAAATGTCATCAATCTGCTCCTGAACAATAAACAACATCAGAAGCTTCTTACCTGGGCTAAAGAAAAACAGAACTGATCTGTTGCTCAGTGGTCCAAAGTCCTCTTTTCTAATGAGAGCAACTTTTGCATCTCATTTGGAAACCAAGGACCCAGAGTCTGGAGGAAGAATGGAGAGGCACACACTGCAAGATGCTTGAAGTCCAGTCTGTAGTTTCCACAGTCTGTGTTGATTTGGGGAGCCATGTCATCTGCTGGTGTTGTTCCACTGTGCTTCATTAAGTCCAGGGTCAACGCAGCCGTCTACCAGGAGATTTTGGAGCAGTTCATTGTTCCTGACTTCATTTTCCAGCAGGACTTGGCACCTGCCCACACTGTTAAAAGCAGCAAAACCTGGTTCAATGACCGTGGGATTACTGTGCTTGATAGGCCAGCAAACTCATCTGACCTGAACCCCATAGAGAATCTATGGGGCATTGCCAAGAGAAAGATGAGAGACATGAGACCGAACAATGCAGAAGAGCTGAAGGCCGCTATTGAAGCATCCTGGTCTTCCATAACACCTCAGCAGTGCCACAGGCTGATAGCTTCCATGCCACGCTGCATTGAGGCAGTAATGGCTGCAAAAGGGGGGCAAACCAAGTACTGAGTACATATGCATGCTTATACTTTTCAGAGGTCTGATATTGTTCTCTGTACAATCCTTGTTTTATTGATTGCATGTAATATTCTAATTTTCTGAGATTGTGGATTTGGGGTTTTCATGAGCTGTAAGCCATCATCATCACAATTATGACAAATCACGGCTTGAACTATCTTGCTTTGCATGTAATGAGTCTATCTCATATATTAGGTTCACCTTTTAAGTTGCATTACTGAAATAAATGAACTTTTCTATGATATTCTAATTTTTCGAGTTTCACCTGTAAATATTTACAATATTTACATACAAGCCATGCCCGGCCAGTCATTTGACCACCAAGCCATGCCCAGTGAGCAAGCCACAGCCACCCAGTTACATGACCACCAAGCCACACCCAGAAATTAGGCCATGTCCACAGAACCAGTTGTTAACAAATTTGAATCCCACTCTGGGCGGGAGGGGAATGGATTTACTTAATGACCATTGTGTTCACTTAGCAACCATTGTAAAAAAATATGTTGTAGCAATCGAGTCATGTGATGCCTCAACTTACTACCACAATGACTTATGACTGTAATAGAAGATGTATAAAAGAAACCTAATTGGTGGTAATGACAAGCACTAAAAATTTGAATTTCAACATCAGATTAAACTCAATCCCTTTACCCACCAGCTCATTTCCTGTATCCAATTTCTGACCCTTGGACTGGAGAAGATATCTTCTCAGCCAGAAACAGCTGTTCCTAGCCTAGTACTATCTGGATGTGCTAGCATCACAACTCCCCAGAGACAGCTGGCTGGAGCTAGTAGCCAAGTGTTAGTGTTATCCGCTATTACACAGATTAGTAGAGACAAAAATTTACAATCAGTTCTTCCGGAGAACTCTATTGGTAAAAAACAGAAATAAAGCAAAGTTATGACAATTAGATAGGTTTTCCTGGGGAAAAAGAAGGAGGGGAGAATTATCCTTAAGGCTTTTGCAGCAAAATGAGGCATCTGCCCTAGATACTAGTATTAATTAAACCAAGCAGTTCTGCAGCTGCTGAAAGCATCTCTGGGAAATTAATTAAAATTTCACTTTAGATAAGTTTTTACACAGAAGGCTAAGCAGAAACACACATACACACACACACACACACACACACACACACACACACATGCAAATCTGGTATATCTGGATTATTTGCAAATTGAAGTCAGGTTGCATAATACATTTTCTCCTTATGTCCAGCCTGTCGGTAGAAAATCCCCAAATAGGGTCAGCATATATTCAATTGTAATGGCCTTGGCAGTTGTTGGCATGCTGAAAAATCATTGTAAGGGACATTTGTTTACAGAAATGACCCTCCTTGAACCAATGAGGTGGGCACATCTTCCAAAGGAAGTGTTGCTGTGCCCTGGAACCTGGAAATGCCTTCAAAGTGGCCGAGCCAAGCTTTGGAGAGAATGCCACCACTTCCATAGGGGAAAAAGCAGCACTTTGATCATGTCTCCTGTAGATGTGAAGAAAGTTGACCTTGACAGACATGAAGGAACTGCTGCCTAGGCAAAATGGGCTGAAGCGTTTTTTTAAAAGTTGCTTAAAGCAGATCGTGGCTCAGGCAGAAGCCTCCAAAACTCATTGAACCATAAGAAGGAGAAGGAGAATACATGGGGGTGGAATTCTACCAGTTCAGACTGATTCTATAGAACTGGTTGTTACAATTCTGCGCAGTTCGGAGAACCAGCAAATCGTGCCCCTGGCTGGCTCCGCTCCTCTCTACCCGCCCCTCCCTGCCAAGTCAGTCCTTATCATGCATGCACAATATCGCACGCATGCTCGACATCACTGACTGCATTCTCCCCTGCCCAGTCAATCCTTAAGGTATTTCCTTCTTTTTCCTCCCAACAACCAGCTTTTCCAATGATCAGCTGTGCTGGGATGACCCCCCTCACTGTCTTACTGCTTCGCCCAGGAGGCTTTCCTGAGGCCCAGGAGGCAAAAAGGGGGCACCCCCACACTCCATTTTTTTGCCTTTCTGGGCCTCGGGAAAGCCTTCTGGGAGCAAAAACACCCCTCCAGGAGGCTTTCCTGAGGCCCAGGTAGCCCAAAAACCGAGCATGAAGGGGGGGAGGTGCAAAAAAAAGAAGAAGAAACCATACCCACTCAGTCACATGGCCACACCCACCTAGTCATGCCTACCTAATCACACCCACAGAACGGTTGTTAAAAAAATTGAATACCATCCCTGAGAATACAGCACAATCGGACTTACAAGATTCTGTTATTATAGCCTATTAACACACTATAACAATACAATCTCAACGAAGTTAGTTGCAGCCTTGCTGTGAAGTTGATTTCCTAATCAGGCCTATCTAGCGGGACTGACACTTGTCTTCCAGTTTGTATTGTATAAACAATTTCTGTCAACTGATCTCTGTAGCAGGCCACAGGTAGTCCTCATTTAGTGACTGCCTCATTTAGCAACAACTTTGCAATTACAATGGTAATGAAAAGATAATTTTGCAACCAATTCTGATGTTTACAACTTTCATAAGTCTGTAAAGAAAAGCTGAAGTAAGATCATAAATATAGTCATGGTTTCACTTAGTAATTGCTTCATAATGATTGAGCTGGAGGTCCCAATTAAGGTCTAAAGAAGGACTAGTTATACTTGGGTACAGAAACTGAGGGTTGTTTCTAGATAAACATCCATTACAGAATTGCCAGGGATTCTTTGTTCACTTTCTTAATGAGCTATAATCCATGACATCATTCTTGGTCTTCCCATGAAGTCTCCCAACCTTTTTTTTTAAATACAAAAAGAAATCAATTGATAAAGCAAGAAAGACTGCAGTTGAAACATGTTCAAAGTGTGGATTGGGAAATTTGGAATGAGTACAGATAGCAAATGTGCATGCAGAATTCTCCTACCTTTCCCTATTGCTTTCTTCTGCACAGTCATTTGTTTGCCTACAATTCATTCTTCCCATAAAAACCATAATCCTTTTTAATAGAAAGCTTGGCTTAAGTATTTGAATACATTGTGCATGATCTGATTTGGACTCTATGAAGTAATACTATTTAATTGTTGCTTTTACCCCGGAATGTTATAAGGTTCATTCTAACACTGTTGATGTCAACATGAATGGCAATATTGCCAACAATGGCAATATGTCATCATTCAATAAGAAATTATGTTTATCTAAAATATTAGTACATTCTCTTTTAGCTATCTAGATGCCTAAAATAGCCAGCAATATTATAAATCAGCGTCCACAAAAGAGACCAAAGCGTTAATGAAAGAGACCTAACACAAGATGGATTAAAGACATTAGCAAGTATTGCAAGCCCAATTGGCAAAAGAAAGCTCTGGAGTGTATTGGTTGGAAGCATGTGGAGGCCTTCATCCTGCAGTGTATAGACTATGGTTAAGATTGTTGTTGTAGTTGTTTATTTTTTATTTATTTATTTATTTTGTCAAGTGATTATAAGATAATAGGTATAAGTATAAACATAGTTATGAATACATGAAATAGATACATATAAGAAAAATAAAAAGAAACAATAGGACAGAGATGGTAGGCTTATGCACACCCCCTACAGACCTCATAGGAAAGGGGTGAGGTCAATAGTAGACAGTCTAAGGTTAAAGTTTTGGGGTTTGGGGAAGAAACCACAGTCAGGTAGAGTATTCCAAACATTGACCACTCTGTTGCTAAAGTCGTATTTCCTGCAATCAAGTTTGGTGCAATTAACCTTGAGTTTGTATCTATTGTTTGCTCTTGTATTGTTATGGTTGAAGCTAAAGTATTCATTGACAGGTAGGACATTGCAATGTATAATTTTATATACTATACTTAGGTTGGACTGAGGGTGGCGTAGTTCTAGGTTTTCTAGGTCTAGAATTTCAAGTCTGGTGTCATAAGGTATTCTGCAATGAGTAGAGGAGTGGAGAACTCTTCTTGTAAAATATTTCTGGACTTTCTCAACTGAGTTAATATCAGATACGTAATGCGGGTTCCAGACTGATGAGCTGTATTCAAGTATTGGTCTAGCAAATGTTTTGTATGCTCTAGTTAGTAGTGTGACATTACCAGAGAAAAAGCTACGTAGGATTAGGTTAACAACTCTTAATGCCTTTTTGGTTATGTAGTTACAGTGGGCACTAACACTTAGATCATTAGAGATGAGTACTCCAAGGTCCTTGACAGAGTTTGGATCATCAACAAGGTCTTGACTATTCAGCTTGTATTTTATTTTCTGATTTATTTATTTATTGCCAATATGTAAGACAGAGCATTTATTTGTTGAGAGATTTGAAGTTACCATTTGTTTGACCATTCTGATACATAGCTGAGGTCTTTTTGAAGGGTAACAGTATTGTCGGTGGTATTGAATAGCTTTACATCATCAGCGAAGAGAACACAGTTTCTTTTAATATGATCACAGAGGTCATTTATGTAGAGAATGAAAAGAGTTGGTCCTAGAACACTGCCTTGGGGGACACCACTATTGACAGGTACAGAATTTGATAGGAAGCTCCCAATTTTTGTTGTCTCTTTGACAGGAATGTTTCTATCCAGTTTTGCAGGTATCCAGCGATACCATAAGATTTTAGTTTTAGGAGTAGTTTGTTGTGTACCACTGAATCAAAGGCTTTACAGAAGTCTATGTAAGTTGCGTCTATTGCTTTGCCCTGATCAAGTTGTGTAGCCCATATGTTTTTGCAGTGTAAGAGTTGCAGATTACAGGATAGTTTTTTTCTGAAACCAAATTGTTTATTAGAGAGTAGGTTGTTTGTCTCTAAGTGGAGGATAATGGATTGGTTAATAATTGATTCAATGACTTTACAGGTGATGCAGCATAAAGAGATTGATCTGTAATTTTCAACAAGGCTGAAGTCTCCCTTTTTGAAGATGGAGATGACCGTGGCTTGTGACCATAGTTTTGGCAAGGAGCTGGTCCTGAAAGATTTTTCAAAGATTATGCTTAGAGGTTCAGCTATGGCACTGGATAGCTTTTTAAAGAAGTAGGCAAATATTCTGTCTGGTCCAATAGTTAGAGATGGTTTTAGATTGGGTAGTACTTTTTCAACATTGTCTTCCGTAAAATTGATATGTATTAGATCATTGTAATTGTCTGTGGTTCAACTAGGAAATACTGGGCATGATCCATTGCTGTTTACAAATACTGAGCCAAAGAATGTGTTAAAGAGGTTGGCTTTAATGATGTCGTTACCATTGGGGTGGGATGGACCTTGAGTCTTTTAGTTTGTTGTTGTTGTTGTAAATAAAGGAGGGAAAGGAAAATCAACTATTCATTAATAACTCTGGAAATACTCTTAATCAAACAGCTGTAGGTAAATATCAATGAATGGCATCATATGAATGCTTATGAGAAAAACATTTCACAATCCAGACTGAGTCACAGAACAGGCTGTTATGTCTAGATACCACCTAAAAATCATTTAAAGCAGGGTGCCTATGATGATCTTTAGAAGGAAGTATAGATAAATGTTAGAACAGATGATTTTTCAGAAATCTTGATCCCAAAGCTTTCAATTCACAACTGGCAAATCTTATTGAGCAATCTGGATGCCCTATTCTAAATAAACTATAGCTTCTCAGTTATTATTCAAAATCAGCCCAAAGGAAAAAAAATGTGTTGTATTTCCTTAAAATAGAGATTATGGATAAGAACCTAAGAAAAATCCTGCTGGACCATTTCCAAGGTTTTTCTAGCCCAGAATAATAATAATACCCTCCCACTAATTTTCCAGAAACTGCTATTGTGAGATAAAATGTAATATATTTAATTGATGTATGGAAGGTCATAGAGACTGCAAACTGCTGGTAGTTCTGATTAAGGAAAAGGGCATCCTCATATTTCCCTTGGCCATTTAATAACTGGCTGAATGTAAAACCACCATTTTCTACCATGGAGAATTTTTCTGAAATTTTCTTTTAATTGAAAGCAAATTGGGAACCAGTTAAAATACAGAACATTTATTTTAAACTCTACTACATATCAGTTGTATTTATGAACTCAATGGCACAGAGATTATTGGAAAAAAAAATGATTCCGAGAGTTTATACACTTATAATACTAAGGATGTGGTGTCCTTGAGATAGTAGACAAATCTGTCAGTCTGAAAATAACAGCTCCCATGATGTTTCTTAATAAACTCTTGAGGTGAACGTTGGTTGTATAAGTTGTTCTTGTGCAGAACCACTTGCACTACTTTTTTCTTTATAGGTCTATAAACTGCAAAATCATATTTCTGAATGTTTTCCTTTTATGTATCTTTCTTGTACTTAGTAACCTAGCACATCAAGGCTATTGGAAGCAATAAACAAATGAATTGAACTGAAACTTCCAGTTCCCAAACTTCTGCAGTCTTATTAAGTGTTGTTTCATTTCCTCCAAGATTAGGTGAAGCATGTAATTGTGCACAAGTTAAATGAGCTGAGCAGTTTAATCCTCTGGCATATAACTTTCATAGTGACAACAGAAATACCACTCCTTCGGGAAACATTTTTCCACAATTATAGATAGGCTGAAGGATAAGAAAGGGATTTTAACTATGTGCAAAATATTTCAGAGAAATGAAATTAGGCCTCCTCTGATATAAGCAGATAAGGTGATTGTGTTCTTGGAATAAAAGCACATCCAAGATGTGGTCTTATCTTTCATTTCTGGAATTCTTTAAGCCTACGTTGCTAGTCTATACTATGATGACTCCAAGCTAATTGAGTTTCTCAGTAATACTAAGTAGCCATATTTACAGCATAGCAAGTGCATCAAGTCACAGATAAATGCGTATATTATTTGTTAAGGAAACATCACAGAGACAGCAGCAAGCTGTAAAACCAAGGAACTCCAAGCAGCATTGGGATATGTGTGTGTGTTTTCTTTGTAGGCAGAGACAACGTCTTATTGTTTCAATCCTAAAACATAATCTATCTGGGGAACTCAAATTCTAGTTGCCACCTGGATCCACTCTTATTGTGATACTCACCAAATCCTATTTTTACCACTTCATTCATTATTGTATCGTTCAAACTATCGTTCAAAACTTCATTTATTTCAGTAATGCAACTTAAAAGGTGAACCTAATATATGAGATAGACTCATTACATGCAAAGCAAGATAGTTCAAGCCGTGATTTGTCATAATTGTGATGATGATGGCTTACAGCTCATGAAAACCCCAAATCTACAATCTCAGAAAATTAGAATATTACATGCAATCAATAAAACAAGGATTGTACAGAGAACAATATCAGACCTCTGAAAAGTATAAGCATGCATATGTACTCAGTACTTGGTTTGGGCCCCTTTTGCAGCAATTACTGCCTTAATGCGGTGTGGCATGGAAGCTATCAGCCTGTGGCACTGCTGAAGTGTTATGGAAGACCAGGATGCTTCAATAGCGGCCTTCAGCTCTTCTGCATTGTTCGGTCTCATGTCTCTCATCTTTCTCTTGGCAATGCTCCATAGATTCTCTACGGGGTTCAGGTCAGATGAGTTTGCTGGCCTATCAAGCACAGTAATCCCATGGTCATTGAACCAGGTTTTGCTGCTTTTGGCAGTGTGGGCAGGTGCCAAGTCCTGCTGGAAAATGAAGTCAGCATCCCCATAAAGCTCATCTGTGGAAGGAAGAATGAACTGCTCCAAAATCTCCTGGTAGACGGCTGCGTTGACCCTGGACTTAATGAAGCACAGTGGAACAACACCAGCAGATGACATGGCTCCCCAAATCAACACAGACTGTGGAAACTTCAGACTGGACTTCAAGCATCTTGCAGTGTGTGCCTCTCCATTCTTCCTCCAGACTCTGGGTCCTTGGTTTCCAAATGAGATGCAAAAGTTGCTCTCATTAGAAAAGAGGACTTTGGACCACTGAGCAACAGATCAGTTCTGTTTTTCTTTAGCCCAGGTAAGAAGCTTCTGATGTTGTTTATTGTTCAGGAGCAGATTGATGACATTTGAAGCCCATGTCCAGGATCCGTCTGTGTGTGGTGGCTCTTGATGCACTGACTCCAGCCTCAGTCCACTCCTTGTGAAAGTCCCCAACACTTTTGAATGGCCTTTTCCTGACAATCCTCTCCAGACTGCAGTCATCCCTGCTGCTTGTGCACCTTTTTCTTCCACACTTTTCCCTTCCACATAAGTTTCTATTAATGTGCTTTGATATAGCACTTTGGGAACATCCAACTTCTTTTGCAATTTTAAGGCTTTTAAGGCTTTCTCTCCTTATGGAGGGTGTCAATGATGGTTTTCTGCACAACTGTCAGGTCAGCAGTCTTTCCCATGATTGTGATTCCTACTGAACCAAACTGAGAGACCATTTAAAGGCTCAGGAACCCTTGGCAGGTGTTATGGCTTAATTAGCTGATTAGAGTGGGACACTTTGAGCCTAGAATATTGAACCTTTTCACAATATTCTAATTTTCTGAGATTGTGGATTTGGGGTTTTCATCAGCTGTAAGCCATAATCATCTCAATTATGACATATCTCAGCTTGAACTATCTTGCTTTGCATGTAATGAGTCTATCTTATATATTAGGTTCACCTTTTAAGTTGCATTACTGAAATAAATGAACTTTTGAATGATATTCTAATTTTTTTAGTTTCACCTGTAGAAGGCCAAATAAGCATCTCTCTGCTTTTATCCATTATCAATCACTTAACCTTACCTCCCCCAAAAATGGATGGTGAAGCATAACCATTTTTAATACCATAAAGTAGTTTGTGTACAATCTGGAATTAAGAGGAAACTTTATTTTAACATAAGAAGAGTTAACAATTACTTGTGCCTGTCTCACTCATCGTGGACTGTATAGGAGATGAACATAGAGTCAGTCATGGAACGAAAAAGAATTTGGGAGGGTATATTTGCCCCATGGTTAAATGAAAAGGGAAAAATCCCTTTCAGAATTTTTTTGTGACAAAGTTAATAACTATAGGACATAGATGACACAGATGACCCTTGATCCTGGTTGCATTCCCATCTTCTGTTTAAAAAGGACCATTCTGTACCTTGACATGATGGGTTTGTTATGAATCTTAGCAGCAATTTTGCCAAATTCAATGTCTATACATCCATACTCCTGTTAGCATTTGCCAAATAGGACCACTACTGTTTAGGGCTTCATCATGTCTAAATTCAGCCCTGGATTAAGTAATACTTTATCTCAATGAAGATTAGAGTCAATAGAACTAAGCTTCAGACATCATTACTTTCAAATAATTATAAGCTGTTTGTGAAAAGCATCATAACTGTGTTCCTCATTTGTCATGCTGCTTAATAGAATTTTTATTAATACAGGGAGAAAAAGCACCTGTAATATGTTTCTCATTCTTTTTTCAAATAAGCCAGCTAGGTCTTTATATTTCTACAGATAAATGCCTGCCAAGTAATCATAAAACTTTAATAACAGAATCACAGAAGGACACTTAGGACAACTTAAATCATAGGTTGATATTTTTATTAAAATAGAATTTCTTTTCTTACATAATGAAAACTCTAGACTAGACCAACAGCTCCTACACTTTGCATAAAGTTGTTTAATGTTCATTTTGATCAAGATCAGCAGATTAGATGTCACTTCCTTCTGTTTTGATGTCTTTTCTGTGACATGTATTAGCATAATGGAATGGGCAGGAGTGTTTGATGAAGCTCTATGCCACTCATCCATTTTTATTTGCACCAAAAAGCCAAATATGGATCTATCTCTAGGGAGCTTAGGTTGCGCCAAGATCTTGAAAGACGTTTTAATTCATCTTCCGTGACCTTTCATGACCATGACGCAAGTTTTCTTAAAACTTATTTTCTGATACCATTCCGTGTGTGTGTGTGTGTGTGTGTGTGTGTGTGTGTGTGTATACATATATATAATTTTTAATAAATCATCAGTTAGGGATGATCAAGAATGATCAAAAGCCCTATCTGGGCATTCTCCTCAACTTCTCCATGTATTCTCACATTACAGAGGTACATTCCAATTTATACCTGCAGTGATCTCTTGTGAAGTGATCTGAATTATGGTAAGGAGAAGATAGCTTTATTTATGCTCCCCTTGCCACAGTTAAGCATGTGAGGAAAATGCCCAAGTCACACTAAAAAAGGAGTTGTCCCACATCTATGCAGTCAAATCTGTAAATAATAATTGTGATTTGGTGACCATCAATTTGTGGTAATAGAATTCTCCTCTTTGTTTGGTAGGCAATTATTTATCTTGCTGTTGTTTTGCATTTGTTTGTATTGTTTAATGCTTCTGTTTTAAAAATGAAACATGATGTGGTTTCAGAGGAATGGGCTCCGTTATAAGTGCTCTCAATGACAATGCAGAAAAAAATCTTATTTTGATCATCCTTGCTGTTTCTTTCAGTGACAGGCTTTCTAGTATTATTAATCCAATTTCTACCATTTTAATTACCAAAATTCAATATTTGCCAGAGCACAGACAATACAGTTTCACTGTTGATAGAGATGAATATGATTACAGAGATAGATTCAGATATTCATTTTCCCCCATCAAAGATTAATACAAAATCAGAATTTACACATAATATATAACTGATGGTCCACAGATGTCTAGGTTATACTTTTGACTTACTTGCTATGTGTTTGCTCTTCTAATAAAAGCTGATAAAAAATGGATAGCATTACTTTCAAAGTTCATACATGTTAACTATTAGATATGATAAATAATGAAAGATTTAAACAAAGTGGAAGAGAATATTCAAAACTCAGGGTTGGACTGGTATTCTTTGAGCATAATTGATATTCTGCTGTCGTTTCATGATCCAGCTACGTAATATCATCAGTGTGAGGGAGATTGGGGTCTGTTATGTGTTGTAGATAATGGCTTCCCCAGTCAATATTAGTGTGACTTCTTCCTTGATTCTTCCTTGATTAAGGCATTGTTACCACTCTGAGTTTTTATCCAGTACTGTTTCCTGCTTCCCTGGGTGTTAGTTACTAAGTGTGTGCATGTGTTTTAGGCTGTTTGTTTCAGGGATGGGCTTCAAAAATTTTAGCAATGGGTTTTTTGCCCATTGGGGGCATGGCCATGGTGGGTGTGGCCTGTTGGCCTCCTGCACCACAATGGGGTGTGTGTGTGTGTTTGCCCTCCCCAGGCTCCAAAGGCTTTCCTCGAGCCTCTGGGAGGACGAAAACTGGGTCCCCCGGTGCCAGAGGCTCTCTGGAAGCTGAAAATGGGCCCATTTTTGGCCTTCCCAAACTTCTGGGAGGCCCGTTTTTCATCCTCTCCAAGCCTCTGAATGCACTCTGCACTTACCTGCATCCAAAACAACTCGCGTGGGAATTCCTGGGAAGTGCGGGGTGGGGCGGGGCAGGCCAGCCAGGAGTGGGATTTGGGGGTTCTCCAAACTGCACAGAATC